>NW_009195802.1:2810-3204 GCF_000690835.1 Fulmarus glacialis | reverse complement strand
GCTGGGTACGGGCCGGGCCATGCTGTGTCCCGCAGTGCCCGAAGGAATCTCAGTGAGACCCAGTGGGGAGGAAGGGGCTGTGGTTTCTGTGCTGGGAGCCGCGGAGCTCAGTGCTGGCTATGAAACATCGCCTGGCAGCTGGCCCTGAGGAGAGAGCGGTCCTTGGCCCTGCAGTGGGGTGACAGTAGGTGTGTGGAAAAAAGCCATTCCCTGTTTGCCAGGCCAGGAGAGTTTCAGTCTTTTAACAAGAGTCTTGTGAATGGGGAAATTCCTGGAAGATTGGAAATTTCACCTCTCTAGATGACCTGTGCCAGTGCTCAGCCACCCTCACAGGGAAAAAGTGTTTCCTGATGTTGAGATGGAACCTCCTGTGTTTCAGTTTGTGCCCATTGTC
>NW_009195802.1:0-2314 GCF_000690835.1 Fulmarus glacialis | reverse complement strand
AGAAGAGCCTGGCTCTGTCCTCCTTGCACTCTCTGTTTATTTATACACTTCGATGAGATCTCCCTGAGCCTTCTCTAGGCTAACAGTCGCAGCTCTCTTAGCCTTTTGTGGTAGGAGAGATGCTGTAGTCCCTTCATCATCTTTGTGGCCCTTCGTTGGATTCTCCCAAGTATGTCCATGTCTCTCTTTGTACTGATGAGCCCAGCACTTGACACAGCACTGCAGGTGTGGCCTCACCAGTGCTGAGCAGAGGGGAAGGATCACCTCCCTCAGCCTGCTGGCAATACTTTGCCTAATGCAGCCCAGGATGCCATTCACCTTTGCGGCAAGGGCCCACTGCTGGCTCATGTTCAACTTGATGTCCACCAAGACCTCCAGGTCCTTTTTGGCCAACTGGCTTTCTATCTGGCTGGCCCCCAGCATATACCGGTGCCTGGGGCTGTTCCTCCCCAGGTGCAGGGCTTTGCACTTCTCCTTGTTGAACTTCACGAGGTTCCTGCCAGCCCATTTCTCCAGCCTGTTGAGGTCCCTCTGGATGGCAGCACAACCCTCTGGCGTATCAGCCACATCAGGTTTGTGTCATCTGCAAACTTGCTGAGGATACATTCTGCCCCATCATCCAGGTCATTAATGAAGATGTTAAACAGGACTGGACCCGGTATTGACCCCTGGGTCACTACTGGCCTCCAACTAGACTTTATGCCACTGATCACCTCCCTGTGGTCCCGGCCGTTCAGGCAGGATTCAATCCACCTCACCGCTCATCCAACCCGTACATCGACAGCTTCTCTGTGGGGATCTTATGGGAGACAGTGTCAAAGGCCTTACTAAAGTAAGAACTTGCTGGTAAAAGTGTGTTGGGGGGGTTTAGAGTTTTAGGCTGCCCAAGAACGAAGCAACAAGCTACACGGTGCAGTGACTCATCCATGTTGTAGTTGTGTGGGTGCCAATGCACAAAAATCTTGCATATGCTGCACAGTAGTTAAGAGACGTGATAAAACTTAGCTTAAAGGTTGCAGAATGGGCTATATGTGTCTTGCTGTTTTCATGATTATTATCCAAATTAGAAACGGTTCAGTAAGACAGTTTTTATACAAAATTAACCTCTCTACTAACACACAGACTTCATGGTCTTGAACTTAAAGTTTTTGAGTGGTGACATTCACAGACCATCATGAGTTTTTAAAAAGGCATCCCTCTTTCCTTGACAAGTCCTCTTCTCCTGTTATGTCAGTATATCGTATCGCTTCGTGGCCTGTCAGATCAGAAGAAGTTGTTGACAAATGGCTCTATAGAAATCACTCTATACATGCCATTTAACATTTTCACAGTTTTAGGGCTTTGATTTTTTTAAGATGTTCAAAGATAGGCATGTGTAAGTAAACATGGACTAAACATCACAAATTAAACTATACGCCTGAAGCTCTGCCTTGTGTAAAGGACAGCATTCCGATCACCCATAAGTAATCTCAGAGATCTTTTCAGTAAATAGTATCTGTCAGCCACCCATAGTCTTCAGCAGCCACAGCACTGAGCTGCAGAATGTAGAGGTATTTGCATTGTTCGGGATGCTTTGAGAAGCTCTGGCGGTAATCATATGAAACCTTCCATAGCACTATGATTCCTCTAGACTATCAGGTAGATTTAAAAGAAAAGTCTAGTAACGTCTTTTCCTGAGCAAATGTGGTGTGTAGGATACTCTGAGAAACTCCCCTGCATTTTAGCAGTGGCTTCTTACAGTTTCCCAGCTTTGCATGAAAGACGTCGTGATCCAGCAACCAGGTGGGGCAGGGATGGAACCATTTACGCAGCTTCACGCAGCACTGTGTGGCACCCGTGTGTGACGTACAGCTTGGTAGGGAAAACGTGAGCAGTAATTTGTGCAGTAAACGTGGGCAGCAATTAGTAATTGAGTTTGTGATATTCAGGTGCTGTAGTTTGTACACGAGCGTTAAAAAACGATGGGTCCTTGGAGAGGCACATGAGAGCCACGTGCCATTGTGCTGGCTGAGCCCCGATTCAGTCGGAAATTAAGTGGGTTTGGGGGTTTTCATGGAATTTGAGTCGGATTTTGAGCTGGTTTCCTGCTTCCTGGCCGGTCACCTGGAGATAACCTTTGAGGTACCACAGCCTGTCCTGGCTGCCCGTCAAGAGCCATGGGGAGCGCCAGCAGCCGCGGGGGAGGCTGGCTCCTGCCCGGTGTCTTGCCGAGAAAGGATCCCCTTGGTCTTGGCCTCTCTTGTGCGGGCCGTGCCCAGGCCCACACCCCGCTCCGGCCTTGCCCGGCTGCCGCAGGGGTGACAGCTGGCACGGG
>NW_009195801.1:0-43711 GCF_000690835.1 Fulmarus glacialis | reverse complement strand
AAGATACTAAACAGTACTGGTCCCAGTACAGTCCCCTACGGGACACCACTCGTCACTGATCTCCATCTGGACATTGAGCCATTGACCCTACCCTCTGGATGCGACCATCCAACCAATTCCTCATCCACCAAACAGTCCACCCATCAAATCCATACCTCTCCAATTTAGAGAGAAGGATGTTGTGGGGGACCGTGTCTAAGGCCTTACAGAGGTCCAGATAGACAACATCTGTAGCTCTTCCCTTGTCCACTGATGTAGTCACTCCATCACAGAAGGCCACTGGGTTGGTCAGGCAGGACTTGTCCTTGGTGAAGCCATGCTGGCTGTCTCAAATCACCTCCCTGTACTCCATGTGCCCTAGCATAGCTTCCAGGAGGATCTGTTCCATGATCTTCCCAGGCACAGAGGTGAGGCTGACAGGTTGGTAGTTCCCAGGGTCCTCCTTTCTACTCTTTTTAAAAATGGGTGTAATGTTTCCCTTTTTCCAGTCACCAGGGACTTCACCTGACTGCCATGACTTTTCAAATATCATGGAGAGTGGCTTGGAAACTACATCAGCCAATTCCCTCAGGACTTTGCGATGCATCTCGTCAGGTCCCATAGACTTCTGTATGTTCAGATTCCCCAGGTGGTCACGAACCCGATCTTCTCTTACAGTGGGAGGGACTTTGCTCCCCTAGTCCCTGCCTTGCGGTCCATCCACTCGGGAGGTGTGGGAAGAGAGGTTGCCAGTGAAGACTGAGGCAAAAAAGTTGTTGAGTACCTCAGCCTTCTCCTCGTCCGTTGCTACCAGTTTGCCAGTCTTGCTCATCATAGGGGGTATGCTTTCTTTTACTTTCCTTTTCTGGCTGACACACCTATAGAAGCCCTTCTCATTATTCTTTGCGTCCCTTGCCAAGTTCAGCTCCAGCTGCACCTTGGCCTTCCTGATCCCATCCCTACACAACCTGGCAGCTTCCCTATACTCTTCCCAGGATACCTGTCCCTGCTTCCACTGCCTGTGCATTTCCTTCTTGCCCTTTAGTTTGACCAGCAGGTCTTGACTCAGCCATGCTGGTCTCTTGCCTTCCTTTGCCTAGTTTCTTAGACCTGGGGATCGAGGAGCATTTGCGTTCTATGGAAAACATCTTTAAAGACCAGCCAGCTCTGTTCTGCTCCTTTGTCCCTGAGGGCAGTTTCCCAGGGGGTCCTATTGACTAACAACTTGAAGAGCTGGAATTTTCCTTTCCTAAAATTCAGGGTCCTGACTTTATTCTTTGCCTGACCCATATCCTTCAGGACTGCGAACTTCACCAGTGCATGGTCACTGCAGCCCAAGCTGCCTCCAATCTTCACATCACCGATTAGGTCACTTGCGTTGGTGACCAACAGGTCCAGTATCGCATCTCCTCTGGTAGGGCTGTCTATTACCTGGCTTATGAAGTTTTCCTCAGTGCTCTCCAGGAGTCTCCTGGATTGCCTACAGCTCGCCATGCTACTTTTCCAGCAGATGTTGGGGTGGTTGAAGTCCCCCAGCAGGACAAGAGCCTGCAAGTGTGATGCCTCCTGTAAGAAAGCTTTGTCAATAGGCTCCCCTTGATCGGGCAGCCCATAGTAGACACCGACCACAAGGTTCCCTTTGTTGCCTCGATCTTTAATTCTCACCCATAAGCTTTCAACCTGCTTGTGGCTATTCTTCAGAGACAGCTCTTCACATTCTATCCATTTCTTGATGTAGAGGGCAACCCCTCCGCCCCTTCTTCCTCGCCTGTCCCTTCTGAACAGCCTGTAGCCATCAATAGCTGCACTCCAGTCACGGGATTCATCCCACCCAGTTTCAGTAATGGCAACTAGGTCATAGCTTTCTAGCAGCACGGTGGCTTCCAACTCCTCCTCTTTGTTGCCCATGCTGCGTGCATTGGCGTAGAGGCACTTCAGCTGGGCTGTCGGCCGAGTCACCTTCTTAGAGAAACACCTCTTAATTCCTTTGAGGTATTTCACTGGTGTTTCCCTGTTGGCTCCTATTACCTCAGGAGCCCCTGGCTCATCTCCGTAAGGCTTCAAGTGTGCTCCAGTGTACCCAGCACGTCTCAGAGCAATGGGCTGAGGGCCCTCTCTAGCGCCCCATCCCTCTAACCTTGGCATGTCATCCCACAGCTTGTCACAGGCAAGCCTGGTATTATCCCCCTCCCCTTTCAAGTCTAGTTTAAAGCTCTGTCAATGAGCCCCGCTAGCTCGTGAGCAAAGACCTTCTTCTTCCCCCTTTGAGAAAGGTGAATCCCATCTGATGCCAGCAAGCCTGGTGCCGTGTAGGCCATCCCATTATGGAAAAACCTGAAATTGCGGCGGTGACACAGCCACAGAGCCCTGTATTAATAGACTGGGTGCCTCTGTTTCTTCCAATGTCGCTGCCCACAACTGGAAGGAGAGAGTTAAAAATAATCTGTGCTCCAGATTCCCTCACCAACCGTCCCAAGGAAGTCTCTTTTGATCGCCCTTGGACTACACGTTGCGGCTTCATGGCCAGTCACACGGAAGAGCAGTAGTGGGTAATAGTCCGAGGGCTGTACCAGGCTAGGAAGTTTCCTAGTGACATCCCTGACATTTACATTTTATTTGTTTTAATTTAATGTAGCGCAATTTATTTTCTCCGGAACTACTTAGGTTATGCTCATCTCTCTTGGCTCTCGTTAGAGTTTCATGAAATAGAATGAAAAATCTCATTCTCTGAGCTCTAACTTCTCTGAATATAAATGTCTCATTTCCTTCTCAGATATGCTATTTAGTTTTGGATGTGATGTTCAGAATGACTTTTTTATTACTTCTTCAGTCTTAAAAATACATACTTAAACTACATATCTACAAAGAATTAGTAGTAAGAGACTGGAACGCTAACAAATGTAGGGGATTTTTTTTTTTTTTTAAAAAGCTTTCTTTTAAGAAGAAATATTTTTAAGCATAACTGACAAGAAAAGCTCGTAGCCAAAGCAAACTAAATATGATGTTTGGTCTCAGGGACTATGGTCCATCGTTCTGATACAGAACAGTCCTCAATGCTTAGGCAATACTAACTTTTCTCCCTGAAGATGACAAAAAGCAAGCTATAAGTTATCTCACAGAAATGATACCTCACAAAAATAAGTGTTTATCCTCAAACAAGTCACAGAAGCAGCCAACAGCAAAACATTCAATCAAACATTAGCTTAGGGAACATGCTTTCCAATCTGTAGCTAAGGGGAAGATACCAAGTAAAGGCAACCAAAAAAAGAAAAAAAAAACCCTAGAGAAAAAACAGAGGAAGACTGTTTTATACACATGCCTGATTAAAAAAAAAAAAAAAAAATCTATTGGACAAAAATTATACAAACTGAAAAACATGACTTTGGGTCCTAAGTAGACCAAAAGGTCCTAAGTAATATTCCAATGATGAGAAACACCAATTCACTAGCAATCTGAAAAACTACAAATGATGGACAAATTCTAGGGTGTCACAACTCACACCAGTCCAACGACGACATGGAATATGCAGCACGATAAAGAACAGTGTGAGCAAAAGAACTGAATCCAAACACCATACTAACTAAGCATGCAAAAAATACTGATCAAAAACCTAAACCTCTTCCAAACGACAACCCTGTCAGAAGCCCATCAACACTTCATAACTGCAAGCCTAGACCTGCAAGAGAAATAAAATTCTAAATAGGATTCGAACAACTGAAATGTGTGAGTATGCAATGGAACCAGTAAGAACTAGCCTTCAGGAGATGGCAGATAAACTGATTTTAAAGAGCAGCTCTGCATTTACTTAACATTTCCATTCTTGTACATGGTAAATATTATGGAGGCAAGCAGCACAGAAAGCTTTTGAACAGCCAGAAGTGTTGTGTGTACGTAGTGCTAGACAGATTTACCCGAACTAGTAGTGGAAGACAAGTCCACACTGCTTATCATTAGGACAAAGATCCTCTAAGCCCTGGGTCTGCTGGATAAACAGCCAGGAGAGCTACATCCTAAGGAATGAGCATCTTCCAGAAGAGTTAGCCATGCAAGGACTTTCACTATTCTAAAAGCGAAGACTAAATTTCCCTTCCTTCAGCACCTTAAAACTTCCTTTTTTCACATCCAACAGCACTGGATTGTGCCCGCACTATCTGTACGGTTTCCTGCCTGGGAAATCGGGTCCTGTACACCTGCCTTCTTCCCTCCCTCAGGAAAGATGCAGTGAAGGGACAGCGAGGAACAGCTCTGTTCCTTGCCCCTCACACCCCTTTTCCGCCTCCAAGCATCCACCAGGCAGCAGACTAGTTTTAGAACGAGCTTGTCTGTATACTGCTTTAACTTGCTTTTATTCCACCAAGTAAACCCTCCATACTGTATGAAAATGCCGGTCTTGTTCAACCGCTTCGTAATACCTTAAGCCAAGGAGGGATCACAGACTAAAGATGAAGAGTAACATCAAAAAATGCCTATCAAGAATAACAGCTGAAGCACAGCTGGACAGCTTTCTCTCTGAGCTTGAGAGAAACCTCTGGCTTCCTTACCCTCATCTACTTTGGGGGTTTGAATTCGCTTGTATCTTGAAATAAAACCAAGATTCATAAGGATCCGATTTTTAATCTAAAGGGGCTATGTTATGACATTAGCCATTGAAAAGTTGATAGTATTTTTACAACTACTGATCAATTAAATAAACTGGAAGCTGATTAAATGATTAAAGTAAGTGAATATTTTGAAAGGAAACAAGAATCCATATACATATTTTTGTTTATGTATTTGCATATTCACACTGTGCCCTTAAAATCTGAATTCCTGATGTGTATAAATTTGGTATCTTGATATTTGGTATTTTAATACTACATATGTTTAGCCTGTTAATGTTTGATATCGAATCACAAGCTTAATCTGAATACATATGAATTTGATAATGTTCTAAAGAAAAACACACTCTGCTATCACCGTGACCAGCAGAATACAAAAAACAAGTGCAACGTTTGCTACCTTTTGGGCATCAATCATGGATGGATAACTACAGAAGTGGAAATCAGCAGCTTTCTTCTTTATTAATTTTGGCAATACAGATATTCTGATAAAATGAAAGAAATATTAGAGCAAGAAAAAGGAATTCATACCTGGCATGTTCCTGAACTCCAACAATCTCTACTTCGCTATCAGAAGAGGCGATATTAATTTCTTCATTGATCTGGGCGTTACCAGAAGAGGTTTTGTCACTTGCAAGGAAGCCTGGATCCAAATGACCTACAGACGGGGAAAATGCAAATACAGCCAATGTTTAACAGCTTACACAACTCAGAATCAGCTGGAAAGGGAATTTCCCAAGCTAACAAAAAAAAAAAAAAAAAAAAAAAAAAAAAAAAAAAAAAGACTTGAGACCCTGAAATTGGATAATCTTATTAGATCAAGTTATCCAACTTTCAGTTCATCACCTGATACAGGATGACCACTGGATTTATCCAGTCTCAACAGCTCTAGGGATGGTGTTATCACACACATGTGAACAAAGCCCGACGACTGCATCAAGAACACTTGCTGTAACTAGGCTTTCCAGCTGTTATTTTACAACAATGCTAAGAGTTAGACTGTCCCTAAACCTCTCTGAAACAAAGAAACAAGACAATCTATTGTCAATAAATCAAACTCAATGATACTGCGGCAAACAAAGCCTATAAGCTGGACAGAAACATCACACACCCCCCAAGGAAAATGAAAATGCTTTTTTTTTAAAAAAAACAACAAAACCACAAACTAACAAAAAACCAGGGGAAATGGGTCAATGAAAAAAAGCCAACAAACCCATCAGTTTCTGGTCGCGCTGCTTCACACATCTGCTCTAACATTATTACAAATACTTGGGGGAAAAAGAAAAAAAATCTGTTTTTTTTAAATGCCATATACGGCAGTGTTGTTTTTTTATTACAGTTCCTCAATGCTATCCAGTTCATCAATCTGTCACACAACAAGTCCTTTCTAAATACTCACGACGAGCATGGCAGGTTTTGTCTTTTCTGCCAAGTACTGCTAAGAAGATTCTTCACCGCAATTAGTGAAGCTGTGTTGCGACATATTAAATAATACTTGCATGGAAAACACAAACCAGCCAAAATCACTATTTGTTTTACAGAAAATAAACAATTTTAAAAAATCAATAAAAAAAAAAGATTGCAATAAAAAGAGATTACTTCTACCTTTTTTCCCCTAAAAAAAAAAAAAAAAAAAAAAGATTACTTCTTCTGTCTCTCTTTAGCAGTAACCCGGGGGATGCTGGGCAGCCCTGAAGCAGATGACACTACCTGCTTCTTGGAAACCACTCACTCAGCTGTATTACACAGGGGAAGAATCATTTGTCGAGCAGGAAATTTGAGATTAGATGAATATATTATGTATATCTAGTTTGACTGGACACCTCTTCAAAGATGAGAGGAGGAAAATGCAATAACGATCCACTGAATTTCAAAGGTGCACAAACATGCAGAACTGATGATACCCCCAGGTAGATCGAGAGGACAGAGAGAGAAGAAATTAAACTTAAAACAAGAGCCAGGGAAACCTTCTAGTGAGTGCTTTAAGTACTTGGAAAAGATGCAAGCAAATAGAGGGGCAGAGACCAGACTGTATGTTCAGTTTTTGGAAAGCAAAGACCCTTGGTGCAACCTCTGGCTAAGGGTTAGCAAGGGAAGGAAACCTGGGTGCTGCCACGTACCCGAAGGAGGAGTTTCCACCGCACAAAATAAAAAAAGATCTGTCAGCTGAACTTAAAACGAATTAATAGCCCAGGCAGACTTTTCCTAACATTACAGTTCAGCTGAACATTTCTTGGCAAATATCGCTGACCGCCAGAAAGTCCCAAAATGGGTCATGGATATTTCTTTAACGGAAGCGGCTGGGCACACTGCGGAACGTGACATGGAAGTGCTCAGAGGCTTTGATTCAGGTGCCGGCGATGCCAACCGGGAGCTTTGCGTGATCACCACCCCAGTGATGCGCATCGCCCCGCTCCTGAATGTCACTGCTGCTACAGCACAGGCAGCAGAACAGCAACACGATCCTCGGTCATTGATTCACTGGTATGGATATCAACCTGCCTTAATATGTCGTATTAATGCATTAATGACATTACCACCATTCTGCACCCTTTGCTGGACAGGGTTATGTCTGGCAGAGGGGCAAAGCAGACCACCTCTTAATTAGCCCCCAAATGAATCCCCAGAGGTATAAATGAGAACCCCAAAAGAGCTTTCATGTATTTCCATAGCTTTAAGTTCAGACAACAAAAAGGTAATTAGCAGTAGGGAAACCATGATTAGCAGAGTAAATATTGCAACAGTAGCTGAGTGTAAATCAGGATTATAGCATAGAGATAGATTGACAGCCTCTGGCCATACAAATTTCATGCCTAATAACATGCCTACGCTATTAATTTCTTTGCACGAACATTAGGATGACGCCCAAAGGAGATGCTTTGTTTGCCCTACAACATCAGGGCTTGCAAAACAACCCAAAATATTTGCCCATGCACAAAGATGTGATAGTGTGTCCTAATAAGATTTTTCACTTAGATAAAGCTTATGTTGTTATTTTCCCATGGGAACATCTCATTTAATGTCTGTTAAACTAGATACTGGCTGAAGATTAAATTTGGGAACAAGATGTAAGATTTGAAAATTCTGCTTTCCAAATGTGCAATCCCAGACATGGTAAGAAAAGGCCAGTACTGACAAATGTGCAGTCAGAGGTGTATGGAGGCTACAGGGCTCTGGGGCAAGGTGTATGCAGGAAGAAAAAGAGATTCATCCTTTCAGACGCTGAAATGGCCGTAGCACCGGGAGCAAATTTTGTCTGGACACGTTCCCATAGGGTCAGGGATGAAGAAGTTTCTTGAAGTTGTCTAGTTTTCTTTTACCTGGCAACCCCTTCCTTGCAAGTCCCCTTGGATACAGGTGGAGGAAAGGAGACAAATTTCTACCTGCATCGCAGCATTGTGCTCGTAAGCGGAAAGTGGAAGAAAGCTTGGTAAGAAACATTACTTTTTATTTCCTTACACTCCTTTGAAGTACCAATCCATTAGTGCTATATAATAAAGTTAATTTCAGCTGTTCTAATCGTTTAATAAATCACTTTATAAAGGAGTGGGCTTGTTAGGGGTCAAATAGCTAACTATCAGTCAGCTGCTATCCTGCGAACACTACCAGTGAGCTTGGAAAACACTGGCTAGCTTCAAAAAGGCTGGAACAACATCCAGCCACAGACCACAGTGAAAATAATGCAACAGATATTCTCATATTCAAATAATGGACTTGTCCACTATACAATAATGGAACATTTCTTTAAAAATCTGCCACATACTTGTATTTCTTTAAGCCTTACAGACACTGAAACAGCTCAGAGCTACCAGGACACTGCCAATGTAGATGCCCTTCGGTAGGCTTATGTTTGGAAAACACAGCACGAAACAGAACACTGCTGTGCTCCACCACTGCAGGCAAGACTCTGTGTCTTATGCAGCTAAAAATCTTAACACAGCTATTAAAAAAAATGAATGGAAAGGAAGGCAATATGTTGGCATACAAGGCTACGGGATGAAGTCGATAGGAAATACTCCCTGTTAGCTCTCTGCATCCAAAACACAGTAGCATTTAACGTTGTTTAACTCTCTTATTAGTGAAGAGCTGCAAGCACTTAGTGAAGCTGAACAATTTTTATAAGCTACGTGAACTTCTCCAAATTCTGCCACAGTATTCCTGCTCTTGCTTTCTTGAAGGAAATTTCTTTGCTAAGCCCACTTACCAGCACCTTTTCACCCTTCATCTTTATCTAATGCTGGTCTGTCCGATTTTCTAAGGTATGTTAGAAATGCAGATGGAATATGGGAATAATTAATGCTTGCATTTTAAAGAAATAAAGAGAAACAAAAAAGACATACACAGACAGCTACAATACTTAAAATGAGATTATGATCCGTTTACTAGCTGGTGACATGGGTCGTCATAATCAACTGTTCAGTAACAAGCTTAGCTCATTTTCATTTTAAAAAAGCCAACACCAAAATCCCAGACCTAAGTTCCAAGAAGTAATTAGAGGGAAAAGATGGAGAAAAATTAATTAAGAAAATTAGTGCCAAAAATCCATTGCAAGACTCTTTGTCAATTTTTATCAGTTGTATTTTGGAATAAATGTCAGATCTTTTTAATAAGCACCTGTACTGTTTTATTGCAAAATCCACACAGGGAGCTTTCAAAGCTTTTTAAAGTATTTTAAAAATACTGAAAGCAAGAAAGGGAGAGACACCAACTGAGATGCTGGAACAAATGTCAGAGGAAGAGAATTTAAACAAACCTGTATCAGCACTCAGTTCATCTAGCAGCCCTCTGGTTCTCCAGGTAGATCCCGAGTCTTGATTTCCTAAAGAATTACTGTGCTCTTGAACTACTGCAGCCGCCAACAGATTGTCCACATTTACCACTTCTGGGTCTGAATTTGTGTCTGATATATCATAATGAGCTACAACTGGAGGTCCATCTGCAGAAGGAGAGAAAAGCAACGCGTATTAGAAGTCAGCATACTGTGAAAGACACCTTTAAAAGTACAAATAATTTGTTTAAGGATTAATGCAATCTCCTACACCAAGCTCTTAAAGAACTATAAATTATACGAATTATTAAACTTCAGTTAATGAACATAGTCTGAGATTACAGAGACATTTTAACCTTTGCATACACAGAAAACACAAATGTAAGAAAAACACGTTTATCAATGTATCAGTTATTTGTGTATTACCTTTTACATTAACACATAAACATCTCCATATCTGACAACGTTACATTTACAATCTTAAAAGGATAAAACCTTTAGTTTAAAATAAAAAATAAGTTACAGGACATTAAATTTGGCAAGACAAGATATTTATCTAAAGAATTTTACAAAACTCAAGTGACAGCTTACATTACTTCAGGGTTGATTGAATAAAACTAACTTTTTGATATAACTGATCCAGTGACAATAAATTTAACATTAGGCAACTTTCCTTTCACAACATTTACCTGTCAAGGACAGGGGAATTTTTCAAAATGGCAATGTTTTTTGGTGTTGTTTTTTTAAGATCAAGAATAACAAGAAACAAAACTATAATGTGCAGTGATAAATATGCTTTTAATTCAGTATGATTTACCATATGCATTTTTGGCCACCAAAGTGAAGGGGGAAAGAGGGAGAGAACATTCCTTACGTGATTCTGAAGTCTATTCTTGAGGAATAACAAAAAGCTATTTTTGGTCTATTTTGTTAGGATGGACTATTTTCTTTGTGAGGAATGAAATCACTTATAATTGGAAAACATGCTAGAAACAGAAGAGGCTCAGAAAAAAGTCAAATTCAAACCAAGGATTAATGTGGAAGCAAAGAGAGAACGGATAAATATTGTAATTCTGAAAGGATGCACATTTTAACTCAAATGCCTCGTCTCAGTTATCGCTTATCGACTCAGAGTGAATGAAAGTGGTTGGAGTTCCCACTCCCCAAATGGCTGAATCAAAACTTTCTTTGGGCCAACGTTTCCTCCACAAAAACAAATATGAAAAACGGGTTGGGCGAAAGCTCAGCTGCTTTGCTACTGCAATTCTTTAACTCCAAAGTTCTGCCAGTTGAGTGGCCGCAGAACTTTTTTGTTATGGGTATGATACACAGAGGGTATAATTTGTATGGATTAATAGAAAATAATCATAAACTAGTAATGTGTTTAGGAAGATAGGACCTTCAGAATTATAAAATGACTAAAGAAATCTTTAAAAGTCACAAAGAATAAAAAGAAAAGACTTTTCAGGAAAGATTGGTTTCTTTTAGGAGTGTTAAGTGCCTGTTGAAGACAGAAAGAACATGATGAACTAAAAGTTTCAAATTTAGTTCTCTGAAAAGCTGTTTCTACTGAGGTTTTTAGGGTGGGCTTTTTTTGGTTTTGTTTTGTTTTGGTTTTTTTTCCTTGTAACTTGGTCCCCAAAACATAATTCAATCCACTATTTTAAGAAACGCCTATTTTGTGATTAGCAACACGCTTCATTAAAGAGTGACCATATTGCTTAAGTCGTACTAAAGATCAGTTTTGCAACAAGGTATGAAGAAATTCACAAAACATTTCCGATCAGACCTGCCTCCAAAACAACAATTTCATAAAACAATGTTATATTACAAACTTAAAACAGACCCGACAAAAACAAATGGGTAGTTAAATGCCAATGTATTAAAGACCAAACTGTTCGCAACATGAAACGCTGATGAATATGACTGGAAAAGGAGTCCCGATAATTAACTGAAAGGCAATCTTTGTCTTTTTAAAAGGCAATTACAAAATAATGGAATTCCAAGTTCAAAATTAAGCTGGCTGATGTTCAGTTAATTATTTGTGAAAGCCGATGATTAAATTACATGCAGAAGTTACAACTGGACTGAATCATGAGAGGCATGTTTTCTTTCAGTCTTATCATCAGAGTTCAGCGTGAACATATATAATGTGATCTATAAAAACAAACAGTCGAGTGCAGAAGATACGAGGGTCAAGTACAATATTGACTATTTGACCATTTTTTCAATAGGTTATCTAAAATTTCAGGAGCTATGTATTGTTCCTTCAGGTCTTTGTTCCTCTCGCTTCTTACTAAGGTCTCCAAAAGCAGAAGCGAAATTTGATTTTAGACAGACGTGTCTACACAAGTAAAATTACATTTGGACAAAAGGCACCAATAGTCTCAAGTCAAAATTGTACCACTCCTACATGTATAATCATGCAAAAATGTATAATAAATGTATATACATGCAGAGTGATATTCTCATCACCTACCCATAGAAATAACTTGTGTGAAAGTCTTCATCAGTAGGAAATACAAGCATAAACTGGTTATCTGTAGCTCCACTCTTGTATCTTCCACACTTCCAAACAGCACACCTTATAACTTAGCTTAAATTTAGTATACATCAAACAGACAAAAATATTTTAAATATAATTTACATACTGTAATTATATTTGTCAGTGTAATAGCCACCAATTTAACAATCTGGAAAAAACAAGCTGTCTATTTACAATGCAATCACAGCAGAGATCTATTTTTGCTTTTCTCAGCCTTGCTTTTCAGGATCAGATTTGGAAATGGAAGGCCCTTGACACCAGGGTTATCCATACCTATCACCAGTAAATGACCAACGAGGCCAAGATAACGGCGACGATGCTGCACAAATCCTAGGATTCCCAGCATGTACAAATGAAGAAATAAGCAATAAATGCCTACGTGTGTTTAAAAAAAAAAAAAACCAAACAAACAAATATATAAGTTGTAGACAACTACAGCTAGATGGAAGTTGCAGCGAAGGCATACAAAACAAATCCTCTAAAAATCCTTCATTCCCAAAAGCTGTTTCCTTTTCAGTGCTACAAGGATGGGACAGGAGGGGTTAAATTTGCAAATAAATACTACTTCCCTAGCCAAGTAGGTGATCATCCGATGACGCGACGCAAAGCGTATGTGTGGTACCAAGAAATAAGGACAACTGGCTTCAGCTAGGAAATAAGTGAAAAAATGCTTTCAGGTTGAAAAAGTAAAAGGATTAACTATAACCATAGTTGTAACTTATCATCTTTTCTTTATAAGAGGGCCAATCCTTGTAATTACTGACTGTAACAGGATTTCAACAGATGGAAAAACAGACACCAAAACAAACCATGCCAGAATCAAAATTTAATGTAGCACAATTAGGAGGTTCCCTGGTCAGTAATTTAAACAATCTATTTAAGAAAAATCATGTCTTTTGAGAAGCCAAGGTAGCTGGAAGACTTGCATTTCCCTGGTGATAAGCTTTAATTCATTTCTAAAGCAATAAATGCTTGAAAAAGACAAGGCTGAAAGTTAATAAGTACCAGCAGCAAAATACAGCTGTTGACATTTAATGTTAACAGGGGGAGGGAAAGACTGGTTTTTTTTTTTTAAAGAATTCAGAGGCAGAGGTCATCATGGGGACAGCATTTCCAAGTGTCCCATTCTCCCTTAATTTACACAGCTCATCAAAACTAATTCTGCTCAGGACAACTAAATCAGAAGCCACATGCACAAAAGTTCAGGTCAACACATGTCAATTTTTATTTTAAGCTTGCAACATAGAAAATTCAGTAATTTCTTATCTGCTAGCCACTCACATGCTTTTCACAGAGCCACGTCTCAACATTCAGCCATCTGAACTGTGCTGCAAGATCCACACTCCTGTTATCCCTTAATTCATTATAATGGCAGCACAAGCAAAAAAGGGGAATCAATGGTAAAATTTTAGCTGTTGGTTAAAAGCAGCGATCCTATAAGAAGCTGCAACAGCTGTGTATCAAAGCACAGCAGTACTTTATCATACGAAACAAAAGATATTAGCTACCAGAACCTGACCGGGGAATTTAGTCCTTTTAAGTCATTATTTCTCTTTAGCTTTCTTAAATTTAGGCATGTAGTGCCAAGCTCATCACCTAAACTCCCTCCCACTATAGCCAGAAAGAGGAACTTCAGGGTCAAGTAATCTCAGCCTGGAAATCGCAGCCTGGAGCACCATCATCTCCCCTCCTTCCCCAGTAACAGAAAGAGCTTAAACCACCACCTTAGACAAGGCACCTAACTTCTACACTGCTGAAGTTCGGCAAGATGAATTCCAGCCTTAGGGATGGGATTTATACTTTGCTATATTTTCTCTACAAGTAGTGGAAAAAGACTGAAATTTCCAGAGGACAATCCTGATTGAAATAATTTCAAAATTAAAAGCCTAATTTTGGTGGTCTGAATCGCCCTCTGGAGTCATCAGTGTCTTTGCAATGAGGAGACGCGGAGCCTTATTTAAGTGTGAATATCACCCTAAGCTTTAAAACACACAGAACAGGTACAATAATAATAGCAATAACAATTACAGCACTTTATTCTTACAAAAAGCTTTCCATTAGTGGATCTCAAAGAGCTCTGAGGTGGTTATTAACCTCCTTTTGCCTATGGGGGAAACTGAGGCAAGCAGAGATTCGCAGCTTGCTCAAGGCTAACAAGCAGAGGAGCTCAGCTTTGCTGAAAACAATGCTCCCCTCAAATTACTGAGCTATTTTTAACTGGTAAATTATTGAGGAGTTTAGAAATAAGTGTTTAGGAACGCTTTTGTGAAACACCCAAAAGCTAAAAAGGCAACACGGAGGCACCCAGGTAATCGCAAGCCCAAGGAGACACGGCTTCTTCCAGCCTCACCTCCGCATCTTCACTGTCAACGCAGGCACTGCTCTGTCTCAATCTCAGTACTATAAACTAAATTGCATTTATTTTTATATAACAAGAGAATACTGAGACATTTGAAAATAATACAAGATCTAAGAATGCCCTCATTTATACCTGACACTTAAAATTTAAGCGATAACTCCATTTACTTCAAGATTAAGCAAAAGACAGAATGGACTTTAATACCTATATAAATTTGAAGATCAGACGATCATTACAGTAATCGAAATAATCCTATTTTGTGTGCCAAAAATTAGAAGATTCATCTTAAGTGACTTGCCAAAATAGTTTTGCAGTAGACACAAACAGAAAGGCTTCACATACAAGACTACAGGCTGAAGTGAGTGTCTTTTTGTTTTAGATAAACAATACAAACCTGGTATTATTTAAAACGTGATCCAGAGCTGCGGTTTCATAAAGTATGTGCAGTTCAAATGGCATAAACTAGCTGAACCCTAAAACAATTCCGAAAGGGGGGTGGGGGGCAGGAGATCTGTGCTTTTTTGATGGTGTTTAGCAACATGAAACACTTCATTACTATTTATATTTATTTATTTATTCCAGGTTACAGTAGTTACATTTCAAAATTTACAGGGTTAGGCAAAGAATACATTGTAAATACAATAAAAAACAATAGCAGTGTAACAACATTCTCTCTAAAATCATAAAGTGAACAAAAAGTTATCAATGAATCCACTTTCCTCGCATTTTCCTTCATTTCACACGGTAAAGCTTTTGTGTTTGGTTTTTTTTACCATAATAACAAAATAATAAAATCAAACCAACATGATCAAATGAGTATCTGTTCTCAGACTGGATCATTTTTAATATAACACATCAAAAGAGATCTCAAAAATTCAAGTCTAGCTGATCAACATTCATTCTTTCAGGCTTTTTGATGACTAGATGGAAAATACCTTGGATTTGTATTATGTCTTTACATATAATTTGGTAAAAAAAGTCTTTTTCATTGTGCGTTAAGCAAAGGCACATGGAACACGGCTGTGTATTGTAAATATCGGGAAGTGGCGTGCATTTTATATCTCATGATAGGATTTATTTTCCCTGATGCCACCCAATGATTCATTAATTATGGAAGCAGTTATATTAGCAAGACCTCTTCCCCAGTTTTACTTGCAAAAGTGTATCAGGAGGGTTTTGGAAACCATCACACCTTACTCTTACATAGCTATGCCAGTTAAAAAAAAAAAATATATTCCCTATGTAAATACAACTTACATTAGGAAAAGGCAGGAAAACGCACCCCTCCGGAAAACATCACATTTTTGCAAGTACAAACTGCATCTTCC
This sequence comes from Fulmarus glacialis, assembly GCF_000690835.1. Taxonomy (NCBI): domain Eukaryota; kingdom Metazoa; phylum Chordata; class Aves; order Procellariiformes; family Procellariidae; genus Fulmarus; species Fulmarus glacialis. Next base: position 28,134 of record NW_009195801.1, on the reverse strand, counting down.
CATGGAAGGAGCAGTAGAGCCTCGATGCAAAATTTTTGATGGTCCAGACTAAACCCCTGCTCGATCGGTCTGCGAGATTGAACAGAGCACTTGAAATCGTGTGTAACTTAATAAGCCTATTTGCCATGTGCCTTCATTTTGCTGATCTTATACTATGAGACTAATAAAATTTGTGAGAAAGACCCGTTTCTAGCTGCATGTTTTGCAAGGTACTGTCCATCTCTATCAATCAGCCTGAATATTTTTGCTTTTACAGTACAAATTACACAGCGCATTTGTTTTAATGCTTCCAAATGTAACTGCAGTGGTCAGAGTGCAGACCTTGATTATTTTAAAAACCTCTACTCAACCGGCCTGATTTACACACTCTCATCAGGCAAAAGATTCCCCTTACAGTCAGCTGAAGGATTCTCTGACCAAAAACTGCAGAATAAGTTCAATTTCTAATGAAGTGAAATGCTAGCCCCATCAAAATTAGTAGAAATTTTCTACTGGTTTAATTAGGGCTAGGATTTAATTTCTTAATGCCCTTTAAATATTACTTTAAAAAAAAGATTTACAGTATGTGGATACAGGAAGAGACAAAATATATTAACAAAAGAAATCAGTGTTAATAAATACGTTTCAATTTGTAAAATAACTGCCAAATATAATCCCATTTCATTGAAGTTAAGATTGGTCCTCCAGTCTTAACTGTAGCAGCTCAGATAAAATAACCTAACAATCCTGCAAAAACACTAAAAGACACTGTGAACTTAAAAAAAGAGATGTATATTTCTGCCTGAATTATTTTGTCCTAATACTGTTAAAAATAACACCGAAGAGCAGTATATCTGAAAGGTTTAAGATTTTTCTTTTTTTTTCCCCCTGCTCAGTTATTTTTTTGCAATAGAAACACTGAATAAAGCTTCACTGCCTTTACTTCAATTTGTTTTATGCTTTATATTAATTTTTTTTTTCTAAATAAAACCTAAAAATTCGGATGTTTTCTTAGAAGCATGTGAAGCAAAACCCCAGACCCTCAGATAAAACAATGTGTGAAGGGTGGAATTTCCTACAGACCTTCCTTACCAAACCCCACTCGAGGGAGGGAAGCAGCACACGTGCCTGGGGAAGAACCCGCAGCCAAGCCTGCAAAAACACTGCACGCCGAAGCCCCTGGACTTCCAAGGACTCCTACACAGGGTCCAATTCTAAGAGCAGATCCTTTAATTTTTCATTTACTGTATTGTCAGTTTGACATTTAGTGACATTTAAACTAAGCCTCTATATAAAGACTTCTTTCTTTTGCACTTGCACAAAAAATGCTAACAGAGTAGCTGTGTTTCACCTGCTATTAAATCCCGACTCTGCAGTCATACGGGTGTTCAATTACTCCCATGCAAACAGCTGCCACATTGAAAACATATAATTCGATATTAAAAACAGCAATATAGAAACTTGAGTAAGTTGAAACTGGCCCCATCTTCCCTGGAATTACACCAGTCTACACCAGTTGATCTGACTTGATGCATTTACTCTTTCAAAACCGTAAGTAAAATTCTTTAAAGAAACCAGAATGTTTCTTTACTCCCGAAATATAAAACCTAGGGCAATAAAAGAAACTCTAAATTATCATCTGTGATCCTCCACATCTGTGCAAAACTCCTACTGATTTCTCCTCTACTTGTTAAATTTGGTGGTTTTGAAGTAATTTGTTGAGATGCGAGCATAAACATACATTCAAAATGTAACTCTGGGTTGGAAAGCAGAAGAGTTTCCTTCTGATAATCTTAAAATAGTCTTAAATAAGGCCAGACTGCTTTAATGAAATATGGAATGCAGGAGATTAAAATTTATGTTAAAATTTCAGCTGAAGAAATTTTAACTCCCTGAAAGCTTCTATCAAAGCCCTTTGAAAATAAGGGCTTATAATGGAAATCATGACAAACTTAACTGCAGCCAAATAACATAGCAAAAATATTTCCAGGAGAAAAACAAAAAAATCTGAAATTACATATTAGGATCTTTCAAATTCACAACACAAAACAAGAAAAGAGATGCTCCTGTTTAATTGCACAGCCTGCCAAATCCTTCATCAGGTAGGTTATGCTACACCTGAAGAACAGAAAGGTGGGGTTCCTCTCAGCTCCTAGGAGAAACATACTTCTTCACATGGAAAACAAGCTAATGGACCAGGTATTCAACTGTGTAAATCAATGCACATTTTTCATTTCAAAGGAGCTGATTTAGGGCAGCTGAAGATCTGGCTCCAGGTTTAAAGGCAAGTTTTCACTTTCAGAGCAACCAAACAAAATAATATTTACCATTTAGAAAACTATTTACAACCATTGGTCTTGCACAGGTGTTCTCAACACTAGGTAGCTTTTGTGGGGAAATTAAGTTAAAATTATATCTAATATGAACTATTCCCTCAGTCTTCTGGGTGCCTTGGAATAATTTTACCCTTGAAAGAGTAAAGCTTTAAAGTCTGTATGCTCAACTGCTATAATCCTCTGCTTGTTCTTTCACATTCATAGCTACTTGCATTGAAAATAAAACGATTAACATAAATGGATAAAAATGTTTCACAGTTTTTCATTTTTGCCTATAGTAAACCAAATCAATTTTTTTATCTATTAATACACTGAACGATTTCAATATTTTTTTTTTTTTTAAAAAGAGATTACCTAACCGAGACACTGAAAGTTGGCAGAAATTTCACTGGCTACATCCCTAATAGAGTTATCATTCATTTATGAGATCAGTACATAAAAGTATGTAAATGAGTTCAACTGATCTCCTTACACAATTTGTTTTGAAATACCTAATTGCTCCATATATATACTATTTTATAAAAGAGGTTAAGGGCATGCTTACAGACATACTGAGTTAAGTGACTCTTACACATTGAAAGAAACCAGTCACTGCAAAAAGCTGCTTCTGCATGCATGGGAAGACTTGTAAAGTTGCCATGCTTTAAAATATGCTGCTCTTATCATCATAAAGGTGTGTGTGTGTAAATATGTATATATATATATCTCAAATCTATGAACACCAGAAGGATCTGATTTTTCTTTTTTCAATATCAGCAAATAATCTTCCCTGAAGGATCTTCAATTTTAAACAGATGAGGACAAGTTTATTAAATTGCAATCAAACACAAAATAACTCATTTAACTTTTACCTATAGTTAAGTTAAAAATGCACACAATGTCAGACGAGAGTTTTCTTACAAGTTCATATCAAAATCTTTGTATCAAAATTATGCATGAAGGTGATCTGTAAAGAATTTATTCCAGTACTTAAAAATTATCTCCTGCATAGTCTTTCAAACAGTTACTCTGAAAATAACACAGCTCTCTAACCTCATCTTTTTTTTAATGAAGGCATCACATACTTAAAAAAAAAAAAGTAAGTCTGGGCCAAGAATAATGTTAAAACACCAGTGTTAGTATTATACTGATAACAAAAAGCATTTCTTGAGCTCCTGTTACGGGTTTGATCCAAACCCCCATATAAATTGATGGAAAAACTCCCACTAACTTCAGGGAGGGAAAAAAAAAAATCAGACCTACAGAAGATACGGTGGTTATTTCCAACAGGAAGAAAAGGAATTACACTAAAATAATTAGGAAAAAAAGTGACTGTGGTTTAAAAGGCAAAATAACAGAGCTGAAGGAGACCTATAGTGTTCTCTTTACTTAAACGATGTCTACGCAAAGACTTTCAATTTCCATTATTAGAAGTTTAATTTGAATTAGAAACTTGTAGCAAGTTCTAACTGATGATAAATATACATTTTTGGTAGCTACGGAGAAGTTACTTCACATGAAGAAAGGCCTTAATGGAGAAGTGACCAAAAAATTCCTGTGTGTAGTGATAATAGTAAGAATTAAATAGAGATTTCTAATACACAGTTTAAATTAATCCTACTTTAAACATCACAGTTTCAAGCCTGCCTATTCAGGATAACTATCAGTATAAAAAAATCCACACAATAGCAAGTTACTGTATTCTTTAAATGAAACTAATGCTCTGGCATTCCCCTTCACAAGTAAATAATGATTTCAGTGGCATTCAGACGTGGTTCAGAAGAGGCTCTTGCTGTCTCACCCAGACCAGCAACCCATACCTTCAGACCACCACAGTGTTTACTAATCTGACTGTCAAGCCTTCCTTTAAATTCCTGTGCCAAGACTCAATCCATCCACCGACGGCTGCTTATCTTAGGACTGACACGACTATTTTTATTCCAGCATGAAGGATGCAGCTTGATCGTATATACAGAAGGAAGCAGCAGTGCTTTGTGCGCACGGGTCACGCGTGCACACGCAGTTGGGTGCGATTCATCTCACCTAACTTTAGCCAAAAGTTATCTATTCTAAACTGTTTATAAGGGAGGTTTAGACAGCTAATGGAAGAGAAAGACACTGCCAGGAGGTATTCTCTGTAGGTGCTTATCTCTTCCCAGTGACTCAGAAGGAGATCCACAGAACAGCAAACCAGACACCTAAAATTAGAGGAGATGTCTTCCACCCAAACCGAACACATATATGTATATGTATACATGTGCGTATTTGTGCACACAATATAAGACAGCTGCTTCCATAAATATGCCATGTGCAACACAGCAGTGACATTAATAAAAACTCTGGACAGAAAATGAACTACTAAATGGGAGACACAAAAAATCAGTTGTGCACATTTGTTAAATATAGCTAAATCTTTAGGGTAAACTTATTTATTACTTCTGCCAAAAAAGGAAGAAGAAAAAACTAATGTGTGACATGTTCAAGCTGCAAAACTTGGGAGTAAACAGATAGTTAAGGAAATGTTACGGGTTTGTATCTAGTCTGGTTCTCTAGGGTACTTTACATCCTTAAATATAAAACTTATTTCCTTATATAAATGTTTTAACATGCAAAAAGAGCATTTGGATGAATACTCTGAATGCTCCTACTGTAACAAACATAGCTCTACTGATTTTGGGGTATCTAAACAAGGATTCGAAGTTGTATTTTCCCAAGTTTGGTGATGAAAGCTTAGGGTGGTTCCCCCACACACCTTTAAAGGTATTTTTATGTGTGTGTGCTGGCACATGCACGTGGGTATACTGCGGGGTTTTTTTAAACTACAGATATATTCTCTATAAATTAAAAAAAATATATATACCGTAGTAATAAAACCCAAAAGAGAAAAACAAAACAAACATATACGAAGAGAAAAGCAAACCTTGTTTTTAGCATAATCCAAAGTAACATCAAGATTGCAAAGATCGGATTTTTTAAAGTTTATGATTGATTCAGATCAGGCTCTGCAATATTCCCATTCTCTGGAAAGATAGGTGGAAAATTGTTATTGAAAGTCGCTGGAAACTCTAGCGTAGCATCGACATTTTGATAGCCCACGTAAGAATTAAACGACTGCTGTGGAAGTACTTGGCTATCAGGCATCTGTATGAAAGCCCCTGACTGTGTGGTAGGGGGGATTCTTTGGCCAACTAGTTGAATTTTAGGTTCCCTGGGCTCCAGTTGTTGCTTGCTTTCTTCATCCGTGTCAAGACGGGTTAGCTTTTCTATCCACATGCGAAATTTCTCCTCTGTCTGCCTCTGCATCTCGGCAAAGCAGTTCATGGCCTCTTCCAGGACATTGCCTATGCAGTTCCTATCCCACACGGTGCCCCTGTCAAGCAATCCTGGAATTTCCCTGGTCGCTCCTCCAGATCCCCCAGCACGACTGAAGCCAGCTTTAAAGACATTGAGGCCATTTGATAAGACATCATTAAGTAAGAACATAATATTGTTTATTAAGGCATGTTAACTCAGGAAAACAAACTTTTCTAATTGTGTCCCTTGGATATGACAACGGGGGAGAAATTAGCAAATATTAACCAACAGTATCACCGTCAAAAAAACCCATTTTACACTCACTGAAGTTATAATAGAAATTTTGGCTTCAAAATCATTTTTATTCTAGAATTCTCAGACAATTCTGTCACAAAGGTGTTTTGTTTTTTTTTTTTTAAAGAAACCAAGTTAGTCCAATTCCCTTGCAATTTGTTTTGAATTCAGCTGAAGGTGTCAAAAACATTGTACAATAACATGTTTAGTTCTGTTAAGCTGCGATGCAAAATACTACTGTTTAACTGATAAACCTGAATAAATATGCATATTTTACTTACATACTTGAACCCTTTTATAATGGACTGTTAAACATACACAAAACTACACAAGATAACAGAGATAAAGGCTGATACAGCGATTGCAGTACCTAAAGTAGCCAAGCCCAAAGCTCGTGGTCTAATTTTGGAAAACACACTAAACACCAATGAAGAGAATATACAACACGGACACATACGCACAAACACAAAAAGATAGGCGAATGCTATGCTCATACACAAGGTGAAAGGACCCTCTGTTACGTCTGATGGACACAGCTACATCGCAGGGGTAATCCACGCGACACGTAGGAGCGATCAACCCCATACCAACTAAAAGCATGCCCTTGTCATGGTTTAATCCTAGCACGAGCCACCGGCCATGCAGCATTTCTAGCGTTACTTCTAGCCGAGGCAGAAAACAGACAGGGCATAGTTGGAAGGAAATTGTTCTCCTTCCTTCCATCCATCAAAAAGATGGTTAAAATGACTGGCTTTGGGATTATCAGGAAGAACTTTAGCAGCAAGAAGAGAAGGCCATCCTCGTTATCTTACTCTACATATCAATAAGAAAAGGCAGTGGCATCTATATTTTTAAGTTTAGAGTTCACTCAGGAATCCTCTAGGAAGCAATAAAACCCCAAGAAAACGAGGCTCTGTACCTGTTCAAGGAATAATAAACAATGTGTGCATGCTGTCCGAACACACAAACGTTACCTAAGGTAATTCCAAAACGAGACAAGCATCACATTAAACTACACAAAGCAGCTCCAGAACCTGACAATTTAATATGTAAACGTGAAACTTGTGGGATCCTCTAGCTTAAGAGTAATAGAAAATATCCTAAGAATGAGAGAAATCATTGCACAACCTAAGCAAATATTTACTAATAAAAACGTAAGGCACTAAAACTTTATTGGGATTTCACTGTGTACATGAAATTACAGTATTACTTAAACAATACATTCTTTTTAGGAGCTATTTAAATGAGGTATACATAAATCCTTCAGTAACAGCTAAAGCCCAGGTTTATTCTCTTATTCCCGAGCAGTAGCAATGCTACCCATCGGGGGCCAAAAACGTTCTATTAAAACCCCTACTTTTTAAGTCTTCTCTCCTATCTGTTTACCTATCAGAGAGGCTGGAAATTCAGCATTCAGGTCCTCTGCTCAAAAATAAATTACTTTATAGCAACTAATTTACACACCTCCAACTGCATTTTAACTAAAAGCAATTAAATAAAATGGTACCTTTTTCCCAAAATGTGGTTCCTTTTGTATATTCAATGTCTTTTTCCTCCCTGAAAAAAATATTCCTTCTGTTCATATACTCCTAGTGTTGAACATCCAATGTGATTCTGTTTATTTGTCTTTAGTCAGGGATCTTATCCCAAGATCAAGTAACTAAACAGCAGTCTTTCCGACTTCCACAGGCTTACGATCAGACGCCTCTAAGTAACTTTGAGTAAGTTTTAATTGCAATTTAAATAAGAACTACTGATGGTGATGTGAGACAATCTAGCTAGGCTTTTAAAGTTAAGAATGAACTAGCATGGTCAAAGTTGACAAAATTGTTTTGTAAACTGAAGAGACTATGTATTGAAATATATATTACCCTGCAATACTATTTTTAAAAGACATCATTCACAGTGTATCTATGAATTTACAGTAGCAGCAAATCAATGTTTCAAATGCTTCCCTTGCAGTTCTTAAGCCTTATTCAATCTTCAAGCCTTATTCAATCTTTTCTCTACTGGTGGCCTTCAGTAAAGGCCACCAGTAAAAACGAAAATCAAGCCTAAAAATGCATTTTTATTATATTAAAAATCCTAGCATTTATCTGACTGGTCCCTTTGCCATCTATAACCTTACAGCTCTGTATTTTTTGAGGTTACGCCAAGTTAAAAGGCAAAGAAATTTGCAGTCACAAAGGGGTCAGAACCACGACTAGTATCTTATTTTCAAGACAATACCTCCTGCAAAACAGCACCTAAGAAATGCCCCAATGCTGTCTCTTTATGGGATCTATTAAGTACTATCCAAATAATGACCAAATCCAAAGTTATTTAATTTAGGAAATCCGACAATGTAACAATTTAAGAAGATCTGCCGCATCTTCATTCTAATGAGCAATGGTGGACTCCTTCGTGTCGTTTTGCTACCTGACACTTCCAAATGAGTATTTTACTGCAAATCACTCTTAACAGATTTTATCCCAGTTCTAGTTGTCATTCTGAGTTACTTCAACCAAATTCACCCCTTGCAAGATGTTTCATCCAAGGTCTATGCACAAATCTTCAGAGGAAGTAACCTGGCTGAGAGTCCCTCACACACGCTGTGCCTCTCTCTTTGGATATTAAAAAGAAAATCTTTTTTTTTTAATTAAAAAAAATCTTTTTTTTTTTCTTTTTCTTTCTTAACAAAGTGAGCTGCAATACCTTTTTCAACATTAATACTCAAACTTCTTAACAGGTTTTTTTGAAAGCCTAAAACATGAGTCACCCTTATTTCAATTCAGATTTTTCTGAGTCGTAGAAAGCACAATGGGGTGAAATGCCAATTTTTCTTTGTATTATATTGGAAGTTTTTAAAACCCCCTTCCTTCTTCCAAAGAAAAGTGTTTACACAGAAATAACTATCGATTCCCAGGCTTGCTCTCATGCCAATTTCATTCAGAGTTAATTTGCATGGTCAAATTTGAAATTGTTTAAAGGAAAAACTTGCGACAGCAGCAGGTCTAGTAGAACTCAGGATTCAAAGATCATCCTCTTATGTTGTGAATGCTGTAGGTAAAATATTACCTATTTTATCAGATAGGTAAAATCCTAAATGCCAACAGAGAGGCTCAATCATTAAAAGATAAGAAATTGCACCTCATCTGTAATAATTCAAAAATCATGGCATTCCCTGCATTAAAGAGCCCAAGATTATGACTGCTCAGATCAGTGAAAAGATTCTCGTTAGCATCTATGAAGTTTAGATTGAACCTTTATTTTCAGGTATAAATTAACACAATATAATGTATTCAGAATAACATACCATATTATGCTTAGCTCCTACTGAGCTCACAATATTTGTAATTAAAGTATTACCAGTAAGACCTCAACTCTTTACTCTTCAATCTTTGTTGAGAAGAAAAACAAGCCCGCCAGTATTTTAATCCACATTACATTTGAGTTCAGCAGAGAGAACTGATTCTCTATTGCACAACTGCTCTGTTCACAACTTGGGTGCAGGCACAGTGAAGCTAATAACACCACAGATGTTCATGGCACTATTATGTATTTCACTGAACATTTTCCTCACCTTACTAATTTAGCCAAACATATTTCAGAACCAGTCACATGGATGGTTTGAAAAAAATAACCGCACTACTAAAATGGAAGAAGTTCAGTAACATGACATGAAAGACTACTACTGTATTCTCAAATGTGGCACTTAAAATTTTCAGACCACACACAAGTGAACTGTCTTCTGTAACACTACCCGTGTCAACAGAAGGTTAAGAGCCAGAGTATTTACAACCTTTGTACATAAAGGCCACATTAATTTAACTGTCACTAAAAATTTTAGAGCATCTCTGTTGGCAAAGCTATTTTTCAGACAACAGATGTTTGAAAAATCAGTCCCAATAATAAGCTATGTTGAGACAGTAACCAACACTACAGCTGAAGTGTCCAAATACAGTAAAACTAAGGGGAACACAGGCTACCTGTAAAACTCTTCTGCATCAGTGTGTACAGACCTTTTTCAAAAGTAAAGGCAAAAGTTTTTCCATGCTTATGTCCTTCTGACAGGTGCATTGTAGTTTCTTGACACTCAAGTTCAAGTACCAAGCTTTCAGTTCAAGTCTTAGCTTTTGACTGTGTGCAGAGGACACTCATGGCCTGAATTTCCATTAATGCTTTTTGATACCCTGTATTATTTTCTATGTGTTCATTCCCTAGATTTTGAGAATATTCACAGTGTAATGCTAAGTGCATTAAAATGGCTTTCTAGTCAAAAAAAATAATTCAAGTTAAGCACTTTGCCAGTTCCAAGAAGAGAGATCGCAGATGGCATGTGAACCTACCACTGCGACGGAGAGCTGAGAGTCCTACTCAGACTCACAGCTCCACTGCATCTGTTAAGACCACAAGGTTTGATTAACCCACAAGTAGCACAGGATGCATTTGTCCTTATCTCTACAGAGAATATTTTTCTCTTGTACGTGGAGACTGTTTCCCACAAACCAAAGCCGTTTCTATTTAAAGGAAAACTGCAATGTGGCAGGTATGCATTGCACCTAATTCCAAAAGGACAGCTCAAAAGTTTTAAAGTCTTAAATGTAATTTAGTAACAAGCAGATGAGACAGGCTATGAAATAAAAATAAAAGTCACTGTTCCTCAGGATGGTTTTTGCACTCCCACATTTTGCATCGCAGGTAAAATTGGGCCTTGGTGTAATCATCACAAAATCATCAAGCTCTTTCATGCACTGCAACGGGACCTTTTCACTCCAAGCATCTCACGGTTAAGACAAAGAGCTCAAATACAGAAGAGCCTAGTGACACAGAAAAAGTACCCTAGAGTGGTTTCGCGTCTCCGCAATGGAAGTCAGAAATCTAGGCAGATCTGAAAATACCATGTGGTGCCTTTCTGGGTCACAAGGTACTTTTCTGACTTAAAAAAGAATATAACCTGGGGGATTTATTGTGCGTGTTCTGGGTTTTTTTTAGGGGTGGCAAGGAACCTGTTCCAAAACTCAATGAAATAGTCTTCTTCGACAGGCTTTAAATCAGGCTTTAATTGCCCAGCAAAGTGTAAATATAGTAAATAAAAAGGCACAAAACTATGAAAGCTAGAAGTTTGACTAACTACTAAATTGGTAAAAATAATTTTAGAATTTCTATTAAAAGTTTACTACACAATAATTATAGGAGGACTATGCCTTTCCCAGACTTTCTAATAATAAACATTAACTTCCTTTGTGCAACCTGCTTCCCAGCAATATGTGGGAAAAACGCCAGTTCTCATGGTGACAGAATCATTCACCATAATCAAGTCAGTTAAAACACAGTTATTTGTAAAAATCTGCTGCAAATATTTAAAATAATTCATCTAGCAAACATTAGTTCAGCAACTTAAGACTAATTATTGCAGTTTTCCTTTAAATGTTTTTGGCCTACGTAAGCTGATATTTATCTCAAAAAAAAAAAAAATCTTCTAGCACAAGAGGCAAAAAGGCATGCAACCCAGTAAAAATTGGCAAGCCAAAAAGTTTATTTTGATGTGATTTTATTTTGATTGCCATATGATGACGGTTCTGTGGTATAATATGCTGCAAGAATAATTCACACAAAATCCTGTCCACGGCACTTGGGCTCATAAAATAACAAAGACTCAGCAGACAAAAAACTTGAAGAATTCATCTTTCTTTTGCTAATAAAATAATGAGAAGGCCCCTATAATTTGCTGCCTCCAATCTTAACATGGATGTATCAGAAAATTAAAAGTATAGAAATTATAGATCCTTATGACATAGGAAAATGGTAACACCTTTGTCTAAAATGTTGAAAATTTAGGTGTGGATATAGCTTGGGCACCTGTGTAAACAAATTCATATTTACGTCCTAAAATAGGTGATCAGCTGCAATCTGCAAGAATTTACAATAAGGCTAAGTAGGTTTGTCATGCACTGAAACGTAGAGCTGAAAGCACAGCATAAGTGCAGTAATGAACAGGGCCTTACTGTAACACAGGCAAGAGGTATGCCATGTTATTTTTAACACAGCTGCTGAGCTGTGGTCTTAATATATTAAAGCAAAGCTGGCCACTTATCTTAAGAATGTATTTATTAGATTATCACCATCTAATGGGATTTGACAGCACTGATAGGAGTTTATATAGGCTTACAAATGAAAAGATCTGAAAATTCCAGAATTCAAAGATAGTCCTTCCTCCAATTTACCATTTCTATGCTTTGTTGGTGTGCAAAAGTGCACTGAAACCTCAGAACAGATTTTTAAAATTTGCCCATGTCTTGTTAATACACTGCAGTCTTCAAATTTACACAGAGCTGCAGTTCTCCTGGTTTTTCTCAAGTGTCACTCATCTAATTTAGCATGACAGCTGAGAAACGATGTCAGATGCGTTACAGTTCAGTTTAAAAAACATCCTCTACCTGGTATCTCTGCAGTGATTGTCTTGCTGCTCCCTGAAACCTCTTCATCATCATCTGATGAACTTGTGCTCGAGTCACACGTCAGGTCACTATCACTGGTACTGCTGTCCTGCAGCAGGTTGTACTTCTTGCGAGCAGCTGCCTCCCGTTTCTGTCTTAAGAGCCGGATTCTTTCTTTGTGCTTTTGGCTTCGATGACCTTTTACCTTGGTAACTCGACCATTCTGCTTATCACTAGACTGTCGGTTTTTCTTGGCAGCCATTGTTGAAGTTTCACTTTCGGACCTGGATCGCCTGGATTTCCTCCCAACTGCAACCCCAGACACCGCAGAAGGGTCTCCCTCTACAGCAGCTTCAGCTTGACAGGGCTCATTCTCTTCTGTGGAAGACAATGTATCTGAGTCAGCCAAATGCCCACTGGAAGAAGGGGAAAGCATGCAATGATTAGAAGAGTCACTCTCGTAAACTCGACCACCCGTTGGCTTATCGCTCTCTGTAGATGCTAGCTGAGACTCCGAAGAGTCTCGCCTCAGTTCCATCAGTAAGCAAGGCATTGAAGAGAGCACCGCAGAGTCTGCTGCAGTGGGCACGTTGTCTTTCTGAGTTTGTGTCTCCAGTTCTATAGGTCCGTCTTCATCAGGAGCAGCCTCTTGCTTTTCAGAAGTCTTTGGTGGAACTTCCGAATCAACAAGTTCTTCTGCTTTTCCCACTGCCTCCATCTTCATTTCAGAACACCAAGGTCCTCCGGGTCTCAAAGCATGGAGCACGTGGTCTGGAAGACTGGGTGAACTAGATATGGACTTCAGCAATGCAGCAGCCTGCACAAGAACAGAATGTTAAGAGTAATTTACCCACGTAACTCACTCAATCCTGCTCTTCACAGGAGGTTGAAACAACTCATTGCTTTCAATTACAGACAGTACGGTTCAGTACCCTATTGTTTTTCTTCATTTACTTTTTCCTAGTGAACTCATCCCGTTACACCAAACTATTCTTCCTTTTACAATAGATCCATGAAAGATGGTACTGGAATCACATTAAACGTGGTTCACCTCACTAGAATAATCAAAAGAGATCAGAAAATAATAAAAATATTTCTAAACTCTTACTTTATAAAATTTAAATCAATATATTATAAGCAACATATGCTAAACTTCTTTACCTAGAACTTTAAACATATTTCAATGGAGAATGAACATGAACATCATGAACAATGCCAGCCTGAAAATTCCCAGACTTGGTAGTCATCTACCTGGACAGACCAGAATATAGTTCAGTTTCCGTATCTATGAGAAATCTACTTTCAGTTGAACAGGACCTCAACCTTATAAAATTACAATGTTTTTATGGTAATTTGCAAACTTAGAGTACCAAACATGACATAGCAGAAATCCAGTCACTTTGAGCAGAAACCGAGCAGCTGCTGAACATTACAGAGCAAGACTACAAACACCTTTAGCGGACCCGCTCTGCCAGTAGATCTTATGTAGCAAAGACGTGTTTACAAGAAGTGCCATGAAGTGATACTAAATTGTCAGGGACATGGGGTTTACGACATCTATAGGCAATGTCTTTTGAAGCATTAGCTATGTGTAACACAGATTTGTCCTCAGCAGAGAACCACCATGCTGGTGAGTCATGTAAAGACTTTTCAGGAGTATCTAATACATGATTCAAGTGCTCCTTGAGTGTCTCCCATACAAGTCCTGGTTGTATGAGAACCTACAGGCTGACTTAGTTTCTCTCAAGCTGCCAGGAAAACAGCATCAAATAACGTGCGCTGCAAGCAAGAGACAGTATCCACCCACACCAGGATCCTACATTTTACTTCAAGTTATAATTTAATAAACTGCATTGCTTCAGTGCAAATACAGAAACCAAGCTATTTATCTGATTGATAACTTGCACATCATCAACCCAAAAGTACCTGAAGCACCTTCAGGGAAATTTTGTTTGAGAGACCAGTATTTATAATTTTATCTTCATTATTCACACTTTGCCTTCCACCTAAATTTTCACTTGGAATTCAACATAGAATAAAGATCTTTCAATTACCACATTACAGATGAACAGTATGGAACAAATCATTTATGGGTTTAGAAGTATAGTAAACGATAAATTTATGGCACTTCAAATAAAGTGTAGACAAGAAAAAGCAGTAGTAAGATTTAATCTGCTGTTTTTAAAAAATGCATTTCTGCAGACAAGGGCAATTAGTTCTTGAGCAGCCTGAGAAAGTATGGATGGTTCAGAGAGATTTTTCTGTACCTTGACAATCCTTCTTCAGTTTTCTGATCCATCCCAAGCTGCCTGCAACTGTATGTATGTAATTGTATGCTGCTTCCCCCCCTTCCAGCTGCAGCACAGAATAAGGCTACTTTCCTGCTTCTGAAAGGTGCTGTGAAAAGCTCAATATTGTCTCGTCTGCCCTAACCCACTTTGAAACTTCATTTTTAAAGAATATTAAAATAGAGTTCATGCTTCCTTCAGGCTAATGAATGAAATGCTGAATGGTGCAAGGGAATTAGGAAAATATTTATGGGAGAGAAACAGCAGCTAAGGAAAGAAAGCTTAGTTAATATCAGACAACACAAGAAAGATGGAGATCACAACTCTAGGTCTGCTAAATATGAAAAAAACCAAAACAAAACCCCAAACAAACAATAAACCCAGCACTTTACTTCCAAAAAAAAAGAATAAAATATAGACTGTAAAATACAGGAACATATATATAAAGAAAAATGTTTGCCAATACTTGCACTGAGTAAAACTCTCTTGAAAGCAACTTAAAAGAAGAATTTCTGGAGATGGTAATTTAATGTAGGCAATAAATATCACGTAAGAACCAATTTATTTCCAAGGCCACAGCACAGCATCAACAAACCCAAATGATGAATACGCATGTTCTGAGACATAAACACATCCCAATACTGTAATAAAATCAGTATTTCTAAATATTTCATCCACATAATCAATTTCATCAAATAATTCTCCTATTATACAGGTAAGTAAAACACAGATTTGATGTTTGAATGATTGGCCAATAGTTATACACAGTGGGATATGTATTGTACCTGCTAGTGCAACTCCCAGCTTTGCTCTGGTGGTGCACTTTGAAAAGAAAAATATCTTTTTTAAGAGTTTTGAAATGTACGTGCAAGGAAAAACTTGGTTGCTCAAACACATACAAGAAGAATATTAGCCTGGCGAAAAGAAATGTATTTAAATATTCATACCAATAACTGCAGAATAGCTTCTGCACTATTCATCCTTTTAGCCTGGGGAGCACAAAGGACAGAGCTCAACACAAAGCTAAAGGGCAGCCAAAGTGAACTAGAGACTCTTTTTCACAAACATCCTACTTGGGAACATCATCGACCTCAAAGCTCCCAAAGGGACTGTAAGAAAACCTGTACTTGCTTTTCTATCTCTCTGGCCTATCAGCCAGAAAAAATTATGTTTCATCTACACGCTACCACCTTGCTAACAGTCTATTCAACGACTTAAGATGATTTTTTTATTATTAAGTAGGATCTTACTTTAACTACTCAAACCACGCTGGTTGGATCCCTGGGATCCATGAATTATATTTTCAGTGAGAAGGTAGCACAGGGACTAGTAACTTCACAAAAGCGTATCTGGTCAACATTGACGCGTGTTTTTGTGTGCATGGAAAAAATACTTGCTCTGATGAGGTCTGCACTCTCCAGGTCCCTTGAGCTGGCTATTATAAAAGTCAACAATTGTGGTATTAGTACGTATATAAAAAAGAACTTGATATTTATCTCGGTGAAAAAAAAAGTCTGTCGTGTCTCAAACAGACTTTGCTGCAGGGAAGAATACAGACACTTCAGGGGAAAATATCTATGCCAAGGAAAGGTTTGTCTCAAAGAAAGAAAAAAGGTATTGATCTAGTTCTACTTGAGAAATGTATAGATCAGAGGAGAGGGGAAAAGACTACAGTGAAAAACTCCCATTCCTTTCTTGCCACTCACTTCTCTAGTAACAGTACTAGAAACTATAATCTCAAGGTGATGCTACAGAAAGACCAGTTTCTTACTCAAATGAGAACAACATAGCACTGAAAAATAAGCTGTGATGCTTGCAGACACAGATGGATACTTAATCAGACATTGCTCAGAAATGTCATTCTCCTTTTTCTGATGCACAGATACTGCACTGATGGTTTTAAAAGGCAATTCTGTAAGAACTTCTGTGCTAGATTTTTCCAACAGAAATTATTTTATTTTCCAGCCACACATAGAACACACCAGTATGCAGAAGCCATTAAATATCCAACTGTACCTTTACCTGGGAAATATTTTCAAATCATGGACTTATTTGTAAAGGCACATAATTTGTACTATGAAACCTGCACTTTAGTGAAGAAATCCAGGACTTTGATGGTCAGATTAGCAGAGACAGCCCAGCCAGTCTAACAGCTCACTGCCACTAACAGGGATGGGTTTTACCCCCTACTCTTTTACCACCTAATCGTGACTGCGCCGTCATATTCCCTCCTTTGCACCAGAACTGGCTCCTCCTTCCTTGGGTAGATTCACTTCACTAAGCCAGCAGAAAACAAAACCAGAAAAGTAGTGAAATTTTCTGCCAGAGCTGGCAGGAAGACGAGGGAAGGGAGGGAAAACAACAAACCATCCCTTCAGAAAAAAACAAATCTGATTAAAAACTACCTGTTGTTTGGTCTCATCACACCTTGAACTCACAGGTTCCAACTAGACACAGGAGAGGATACTGAGTGTTTCTTTCACAGCACTGTTTGCTCTGAGAAGAGATTTTTGAAAACAAAAAGTGATTAAAAAGCAAAAAATTAAATTCAAACAAAGGTGTCAGTAGCTTCCTAAAGAACAACTATCATGGAATGCATGCTATTAAGTAACATATACTACTGCTCAAAGAGTTATATTGAAGATGGCATGCATCTTTACCAATCAGTAACTGGCCACTCATTCATCCTTTATAATATTTGTTTGGTTTTCTCTCAGTAAACGTTCTTCTTTATAATTGTATATCCTGCAATGTCATACATCATAATTATATGTCCTGCCCAAGCAAACGATAAGGCCTGAAATACTTAATAGACACCTAACCTTAACTGTACATTATCATTTTAAGTGTTATTGAACTGATTCATGATAAAGAATGCCTAGTTTATATGAAGAAACCAGCTCTTTTCCTCAGCAGCTGTGGATATGACAGATTCTTACTTCAAAAGTACTAAGTTTTTCATAGCAGCTTGCCGTTAGAAGTCACTTTAGTTTATTACTGACACATTTCCTCTTATTCAGAGCCCAACAGACCACTACCTTTCCCTGCTTACAACTGTCACCTTCTCATGTCAGTTCTAGCAATTGTTTAAACGAAAAAAATCATCTAGCAGAACATTGTCTTTTAATGCCATTTTAGCACTGAAAGAAAACAGTTTGAACAACCTACCTCCTCGCATCACTAGCCATTCATTCGCAAGTTGTAATTTTAAAAAAAATGAGAAACTGTACCTACATTTTTGCAGAAAATAACATCAAGTACCTTCTTTAAGCTTTTGTCACTACGTAAATGAAAAGTTAAACTGCACTGCTGCATAGGAGTTACTTGTTCAGAATACACAGCTAACTACAGAGATCCTTCCAGAGCATCTACTACAGCTCCGGCGTCACAGAAATCAGTATCTTCATTTAAATCTAAATACGTTTTCATATTTATACAGAACTAAAGACTAATAGTCGCTCAAACTTACATAAACAATTATTTCCATCACCAGTGGATTACATTATCTCACATTTACCCAATGTAACTGAGCATAGATGGAATAAATCAGATATGAGAGAGAGGTAATGATAAATGTATACAACTGGGGCTAATAAAATTATGTAAAACAGCTGACTTTTTTTTTTTAAATGAAAACACTCAGGCAAGCCCATCAAGAACTCCAAATAAAACACTTGATAGACTATGTGTCTAAGGATGATGAGTTGGGAAAGGACAGAAGCAGCACATGACCTGGGTACTGACGAGTTGACCTAATGCACAAGTCCACTTCCTAATACAGGAGAAACTTGGCAAAGACCGAGGTTATGTCCTCTTCTGCCACATAACTCTGAAGATGTGAAGATGTGACTCTGGCTGCTTCCGAAACATCACCAAAAACCTTTGTAGGTGTATCTGCATGGTTTACTACTCCAATCTCCTTCCTTTCCATTAAAAGCCATCATGCTTAATTCAGCAAACTCACCAGTATCATTCTAGTAGGAATAACATACAGACATGCCCAACAACAAAATGTCTAAGTAACTAAAAACTACTCAATCCACATCATTAGACCTCTGTCAGAAAAAACTAATCTGCATCCAGACAAACGTAGAAGCACCGACACTTCCTGCACTTCCCAACTGCTGTCTTTTGGACTTGTTCATCTCCTCCCCAAGATACCATACATTCTCTTTTATTTTCTTATAAGTGTCACACATACCCATGCACTTAAAACAGAAGTGTGACCAGCACTCAATTTAACTCAAGAGAGTTGACTCAGCTCTGTGTGGATGTGTGTGCACGATGCTCGAGAGCAGATTTTTCGTAACACTAAGCCACCCCCACATGGATACTGTGTAATTTATATAGTGTTCCTTTGAAAATGCTGCCCTAAAGCTGACTCACTGGCATACAATTCTACCTAAGGCACATTTCTGGGAGTGGAGTTGGCTCTTTATCAGATGATTCATAAACCAGGCCTGGTAGCAATCCTAAAGAAGCAATCCCTTCGCAACCGACATGGTAAGAGAATGGGTAAGAAAATTTCAGTGCGAAACAAAAGAAGAAAGGATTAAACTAATGCTGTGTTTCAACTGGTTTTGCATAAACAAATGAGGGTTAAAAACAGGCTGCTCCTACTGAGTGCTCAACAGGCTGCATATACAAATTATCCAAGACCGAATAAAAACTACAAGTATATGAGTTAAAACAAAGGTTTGCGGAGCATCCTTTGCAACCTGGAAAGGCAACATTTTTCATCGTAAATAAGAAGCAAGACTTTACGTTTAAATACAGGTTTTTGCATTGTAATGCTTGATGCACATATTCTGCCTCTTTCAAATGAAAGCTAACTACCAGCTATGGCTTAGCTCACAAGCCTGCACACAGGCTTCCAGAAACATTCACCAGCTGCACTGGAATCCCACAAAAAAAAAAAAAAAAAAAAAAATCACATTCCTCGTAAAAATAAATTCATTAGCATACAGATAAAGGCACACAGGGTTGGCTTGCACTTAGCCTTCTAAAAATCTGATTTCTCTCTCATAGTGAAACCATTTTTCTCAAGTGTGCAGTGATTTAAAGTCTACAATGCCCTCTACTCTAAAAATTAGAGGGGGCATATTTTTATTACTAGCTGTTCCTAAAAACTTAAGCGACTCACTCAGATTTTTCATTATTCTCTCAACAAAACTAGTGGCAGAAATCAATGCTAGGATAGCCATGCTTCATTTCTTTTTCTCTCTGCCACATGTTAGCTTGCAGAAGATCACCCTACTGAGGATAGTCATATGGATATACCATCTTTTTCCAAGATTTTGAGTTTAACAAATTTTCCCACTTTACTTATCTATTTCTGTTACTCAAAGGAAATATATTCTGTGCTTCTTCCTCTGGTTCATGCCATTCTGTATAAACAGACCTCTTTTTCTCAAGAAGTGTTGGTCTCTTGTTCTACCATGGTCAATAAAGTAATGCTCATAGAAAAGCCACGTTTTAAATTGCTTGAGTATAACAGTAACAAATTAATCTTGATTTTCAGAGCACAGATTTTCTTGCTATTAAGAACACTTATCTGAAATATCCTGAAAGTAATCAAACATTGCGTTATGCGCTAATAGCTCCAATTGGCAGATCAGGACAATTGTGATGTAACTTTGAAGTAGTAAAGTACATCTCTGCAGTATTCATTTGAGAAGGGCTTGTGCTGTCTCCCGCAAAAATCAAAGCCAGTTCAGCACGGACAGGCACAAATGTACCTTGCTGTTGCTGTTATTTGGAAATCTTGAAGCAGCAATGAGTGCCAGGGGACACAGGCTGCAGTTCCAGCAGCCCTTAAGTCCATCCCGCAGTCGACTGCCACTGTGAAGAGGTAGAACTGCATACCTGCCGGGCCAGTTAGCACCCATCGAGTTCTTTCGTAATTCAACTTCCCAGAGGAAAGCTGTGCACCTTATCGTCGGGCTAGTTGGCTGAATGAGATCAGAGTCAGGGTCCAGAAGGAGAGCAAGGTGAGCATCTTACACAACAGCCAGCAGCAACAGGCCCGGAGCAAGGGAGAGCATTGGACGATTCACCTGATCTTGCAAAACACCACTCCAAAATTGCACAACCCTTGACATCAGGAGGACAGATACTCTCAGCAGATAAGAGAGCTGTTTTGTCAAGTTCTGTGTAACGTTCCTTTCCACTAACAGTGCTGCCTACCTAACCGACGCTACAACGCCCGGCCTGTCTTGCGGGTACTTCCGCAGCTCACGCAGCGACTCGCCAGCATCTCCTCATCTCCTACAGCTATCTAAAAGCTCAAGCTGAACTAGAAGTGGTATGGATTTATGACAGCCATTTAACAAAGATGAGTTAAGCGATATTAAGTGACTCTACAAGTAAGTATTTTATGATCAGTCCTTTTTACACATCTTTGCCACATACAGGAAATAAACCAAACCGACCCTCGGGTATTTTAAAGTTTCAAATACTTTAATTCAATACCAGTGCTGTGTCTTTGCCTTTTGCCAGTATCTTCCCGCCACAGGGCAGTAACATACCCATTTTATGGTCTGGCCAACTGAAGAAGAAAGCTCAGGTGACATGCCCAAATTCTACAGAAAAGCTGGAAAGGAACTGTAAGCCAAACCCTGATCTCCAGTAATTTTCTCATCCACAAGCTACTAAGATTATTCATTTGTTCCTTTAGTTATTAAGTTAGTAGTATAAAATCTAAATACTGCAACATGAATTTGCAGCAGGTGTATTACTGAAAAATAAATGGTATCTTAAAGGCAAAGTCCCATTGCATTCTAATTATGAAAATTTTAGTAACAAGTAATTAAGATAACAGCTGCTGTTGGGCTGTTCTCGACACCAAACCCTTGATCATTTTTTGACGAGTAGTAAAAGCTGCCAATTGATTTTAGCGTCTGCCAGGTTGCTAACAATTGACACCGTAGTTTTAACATGTCCAAAGTGCTCCTAAAGAAGAAAGCACCCATGACACTGCTCTGTCATGAGCTAATTAGGGCTCAGTAATCAACAGGTATAGCTCACCCACACCACCGAACTATACTCAAGAGCACAGCTAACCCAATAACCTTTGAGTCTGTATCTTTACAAATCCTAACACCCTCCTCCTTAGTTGAGCTTTCCTAAGAAACTAATGCAATAAAAATATTAAATTCTTGTAGGACACTGCCGCCATAGACAAACGTCTGTGGACACTGGCAGAATTAAAGGGACTGTGGCACGGTCTGTTATGGAAGGAGAACGAAGCTGGTAAAGAAAAAGGACAGTGCAGGAGAGGGTTAATTTAGAATTTGACAAACACATGAAAGAAACAGTATGAAGTAAACACAGGTTGGTTCTACAAATGAAGAAAAGCTACTTTGGGTACTTCAAAAAACAGAACCGACTGGGTCGAAAGCCAGTTATATGTGTGTTATGAATAATGCCTCTAACACGGGTTTTACTATCAGATACTTCCTACAGTATTTACTCCCGGTTGGCAGAGGTGAGGAAATTTGACCTTTACTTCGAGAGGATAACAGACAGACCAGGAAACAGACATTTCTTTCCCACAACAATCAGAAGACTTTGCATATATTTGACTACAGAAATTAAATAACAGCATGTAAAAGGATACCAAGTTACCAGCTATAAAAAGAGCAAAAGAAAATTAAAAGGTAGTTTTCACCATTACCATGCAAGTACTGACAGGAGGAAAAAAAAAAAACCCAACCACCCCCCTCCCCCCCCAAACTTACCCTTAAATAAAAGCATCTTTTACCCCAAAACGATTTATTGCATTATTGTTCTTGATTTAGGAAAAAGAGGCTCAGCTGGCAGAGCTTTCTTAAGAATAAAACTAATGGTGAGCAACAGGAGATGTAAATAATATAAACAACTTCCCCAGCAAAAGGGGAGAGAGAAGAAAAAAGAACATCAAGTCTGGAGTATTAATTCAACCACATTCTGTCCATTCAACACAGTCTTATTACTGCTGTAGCTTGATGAGTTCCACACAGACAAACAGTGAAATCCACTACAGGTGTTAAAAAGTAGAAAAATAATTTTGATCTTGTAAAACAAAAAAGGGAAATCAAGTGTCTGTTATCAAACCACCTTTAAATTGAGGTGAAGTCTGTAACTTCATAAGCCCTCAATAATTAGCTAACTCTGGCAAGATACTGAATTCCCCTAGCTTAGTTTTATGGTATCCAACATTTTCTCTATTTTCTTTATTCTTCTTAAAGCCTGTGAATTGCCTTTAAGATGACTTATTAATATCAGTAATTGGAATCATGGAAAATAAAACTTCACCTTAAAGGCTTTTTAAAAACAATACTCAAAGAAATGGTTTTTGTATAACTCCTCACAGATTCTGCATAGTGCTGATCAAATGGTATTACCAGCTCTGGAGAAACCACAGCTATTGACAGCTCAAGTTGTATTTATCAGTAATTCAGCTCACAGGCACTGCTACCCACAAGCCCATTCTCTCCCACTATGACAACTTCATTTCCAAAAGACATCGTATTAAACACGATGAGACCTCAGGCTACCAGCATTTCATCCAACTTACTTCATTAGGAGACAGCCTCTAAACCCCCCCTTATCTCACATGTCCAACCACAAGCACATGGAATTAGTAGACAGCTACCTGACCTACTCTTTACCAACCTTTTTCCCTAAAATTTTTCTTCTGCCAGATTACTTAGAACGGTCTCCCTAGCAAGAGTTGGCATTCCCAGACAGCAAGAACTGGGAGAGTGAGCTGAGGAGTCAAGAGATTACCAGCTGATGAGAAAGTCACAGTACAAGAGAACAGTACTGTCTTAACCTTACCTGGCTATCATGTTAAGTTGCTTCTTTTTATTTCAGAAAGTTTGACAATACTATTGGAGCATACAGCGCCAACCTCAAACTAGTATCATGGAAATGTAATATTCCCAATCAAAAACAAATTACTGAAATGGTAATAACTGCATCATCACACAGACAACCGGTATTATGAGGTCTGGATTTTAGTCATTCCCAGCTCTGCTACTCTGACTCACTTGGTCTCTAACCATTTTGGACGAATGGATCTGCCTTCTCTAAGTCTTGAAAGGCTAATGACCAAACAAGAAGACATTGCAGCAGAAACGAAGCAGGAACACCACTTATCCAATCGTGGTCTGGCTCCTCCTTCCTGCTCGTTTCCAGGAAATTTTGAAGCATCAAAGTAGAAGAGCATTGGGTAGGACGCTGCAGAAGTCTCACTATAAAGTCGAATCTATGATCCACGTATATTGAAACAAAAATGCTAACTTGACAGACTCTTAAATACTTGCATTTAATTAAAAAGTGACCACCTGTTTTGCTTATGATTAAAAAGCTGTCAAACTGAGTCCTAACAGCTTTTAAGCTGTCTTCCTGGAGACCAAATATCACAAGGCATGATATGGCTGAAGCCTGCACACTATTCTGCTACTTAAATCAATTTCTGAGCATTCAAGAGACAGACTATATGGTCAAATCGATATAAAACCCTAAATACTTTCTGAAATAAGAAGGGATATTAAGTTGGATCATTCCGAATCTAAAGCTGACTCATCACGTGACCACGGGCATGTTATTTGACCTCCCCGTGCATTCAGTAATGCATCTGCAACGGTGTAACGGCAACACCTCAGTGAGTGAGCCGCATCTCATTTTCAGTCCTGAATGAGTAATCGACGTGTGCCCAAAATGCAGACAGTAAGTCATATCCGTGGAGAAACTGCTATACTGTACAGGATCTATTCATGCTGATCAGACATGTGAAGAGGGAACACATGTGAAGTGGGAATGGGCAGCCACAAATTTAAATTCTAACCCTTAGCAGTAACAGAGTAAGTGACAAGGTATCAGTCACTCCATTCTAGCTCAGAGATGTACTCTGTTACGAGAAAGCAACTGCAGAGGCTAATATTTACACTATATGCACATTTTCATTTACAGTCTCTTTCATGCAGTTTCCTTTTTGCTCAGAATTGCACATTTGTAGACGTTGCATTCTAGACCTCAAGTCACAGACTCAGAACTGCGTTATGCATTAAAAACCTGCAACAAAGATGCGACAGAAAGACCACACAAATCACCACAAAAATCATACTAAATTTCCTGCAATAATATTTGCTGCCACAGATTCTGTTGTCGTAACAGTTCAGCTGCTCCTGAGCTACAGGGCTAAAGTTAAAGGCACGAGTGTCATTTCTCTGCCGAACTTCGATTCACGTGCTTGAAAAACCGAGACAGAAGCGGTTTCCTTGCCACGTAAGCCTCAGGTTCTCTCGGAGCTGTAACTGTGCAGCGACATGCACTGTACCACACAACTTTATCCCAGAGTTCTTTCCCAGCACTATGCCTCTCCCCCTCTCCCACTGCTGCTTCATTTTTGGTTCCCCATTGCTACCAATTATGTTCAAGCCTGCAAAGATTTTCAAGTTCTGATACTTCTTTTTCAGAGCACTTGTTCTAAGGTGCGAGTTATACACTTGCAACTATGGTAATTAAATCTTTCCCTCTGATCTAGTACATGTGTTATTAAATTGCTGCTCCGTTTCTGTCAGTGTTTACAATTTTCTCAGTCATTTAGTCAACTGCAGATAAAAACACAGAAGCTGAGATTGACCATAGACCCAATTTTGTCAAAAAATACCATCAACACACTAACTTTGAAATGTTATAGAAAATTAAATACAGGTTGCTTGAAACTATCTACTCATTTGAAAAGTTTCCAGAGCTTTAACATATCTAGTGGTGATATTTCGGTCAGAGGGCAACCAGACAGTCGCGAGTGCTCAGTCTGCAGTCGCTTTCACAGTGTGGTACGTAGAGACTCCCATCTCATTAACAGATGTTTAAGTGAGATGTTGATATACAGGTGGGTCACAGATGGCACATACATCCTTGGCGGAGCAGGGAGTTGACGTGAGAATATACAAGAGATAGCAAAGAAAGTGAACAAAATCAAGGCAAGGCAAAGAAGCCTGCATTTTAAAGGTAAATACACAGCAAGGAGATGAGGGGTCAGGACAACCAAAGCAATTATTTCTCGTTACTCCGATCGAGTTACACCAACTTATCTCCCTAACGCTTAGTGTTCAAAGCCCCTCATGATTCTCTATATTTACTCTTTGTTCATCCAATCTTATCTTACCTCATTAATCCCCACCTCCTCCACACTGTCAGCCGCCAGCGCGATCTGCCCATTTGTCAACCGCACACAAACATCCTTCCTACCTCTCTTTCATGAGTTCGAGCAGCGCTTGGCTTGTGCGTGTTGTGACCGCTCCGTATCGACTGTGCTCAACTGCCTTGTGGTTGGCTTCAGGTTCCTTCCCTCTTCCCCTCCCTCCACAGTACCCAGTTTAATGTAGCCACTCATTTCCCAACTTGTTTGTGCACTTTAATTTCTACCAAGCAGGCAGCCTTCGTGTACTTATCGAGTGCAAGCATAGATGGCCAGGCTGTACTGCAATACACATCATACGCTTGAATGTCTAAGACCACAGTCCTTTCCTCTTCCTGATTTCTCAGGAATTTCTCATCGTACCTCTTCATGATGCCAACTAGCAATTAAGCTGAAGAGCAAACAGAAATAGTCGACACATTATAATTAAAAATTCAAGTGTTTAAAAATGAGTCAGAACTGTTATCCTCATACTTGAGCACAAATACCAGCTGCCCAAACTCACGTACTACCTTCCATCACTCCCGCCATCCCTCCTCCTAATCCCCTAGACAAAACACCAGTGTTACTGGTATACCAGAACCACAGAAAACAGTATTTTATTAGCTGTTAGTAGCCACATAACCACCCCCTTTGGACCTTCTTTTGCCAGCACCAGACTCCTCTAGATCACTAGATCTGACAAATACTCAGAAAATGATGCTTAAAAACGATCGCTGTTGGACACATGAGTTCTCCGTACTTCCTCTCACTCCTTTTGTATCACACATGTGTATGGGGCAGAACGTTTGGGTTTAGCAAACACATGACAAGCAACTTACTGTTCTCCTCAATGCTTGTTACAAATCTATTTACTCTGCAAAGACAACGTTTCCCTCCTCCAAGGCAACACGGAAAGCTGCACTGTTGCGACTGCCTGACTTTCAGCTCTTGTATCACAGAAACAGCAACTACAGGTGTTAACTAGGGCAGGAGAACCACAAGATGAAGACCTCAAAGAGCACCGTACCCAGTTTCCACCTCAAGGTCAAACATTAAGGTTTTTAATAGACTTAAGCAACATAAGATACTTTAAGAGAAACATTTTAAATTTAACATTTGTTTGCTGTTCTAAGGGGAAAGCTATTACTGTTTGTACTTAAAATTTTAGCTTGAAAACTGGAAATAGACTAGTACTTGCCTGTAAGTGAAACTATTATTTGGTCTTGTGCATGACAAGTACCAGAGACTTAAATAAAATCTATTTTTGGGGGGGGAGGGAGGCAAAGGGGAATTAAGAGAAATTTTACATTTTTAAAGAGATGCTCAAGGATTCAAAGATTTACTACTTGTTCATTTTTAAAAGCTAGAATTACTTGCCAGTGGAAACAACCAAAACCAAACAGGATTTACACTTAGGTCATAACATCTCTCCACACAAGTTTTTTCAGCCTTTGAAATGCTGTTAGGTACTTTGTGCTGGCTTAAAGTATGTAACTAGTTACAACCAAGGCCTTGTTTAACTAAGTTATTGCAGTTATGGATTCATAAAGGTACCTACAAACTTTAATACAAGTAGCCTAGTTCCACTATTAAGAAACGAAGACATAAATACAATTAGATGCTACCTAACAAAGATGGAAGCCCTCCCTATCAGCTACACAATGTAAAACTAAAAAAAAACCTGGCAAATCTTTCAAAAAGTGGCCTTTTAAGTAGTTGTCCAATAACCTCAATGCAAAGAAAGTTACCATACTGGAATTAGGGAAATAGTTAAAATATTACAAGTCTGCTCAGACTGCCTTTTTCCTTTTTAAAAAGAAAAAGTAGCACAGTTAAATTTTATATTCTCCTCGGATGGCTGTGTCGCTGAAAGCCACATCTGCAACCCATTAGACGTTAGGAGCTCAAGGGGGACTCGGGCTAGATAAGCATGGAACAACTTGAACTTTTTTTCCACATAAAATATATATTCCCACATCACCCAAGGTAAACAAAAAGAACTAGAGAAGCGTAAAACCGGAGCAGTTACACGCCTTGTTTTTCAAAGGGTTTTGCTCCAAACAGCTCCCACAACACACTACACAAGTCCCAGGAAACACAAAGTGGCCAGAAGTTGCTTGCAGGATCTGTGGCAAGGATTTTATCCGCTGACTCCGGCCGGGGTTAGGACAAAAAAGCGGCGGCTGGGCTGGACTCCCGCCTTCCAGGCAGGGTGTCGGGCCGTGATGGAGGTCACCCCTCACCGGGGCGGTCAGCACCGAAAGCCGCCCACCGGGCACCCACGTTTTCCTGAAACCCCTCGGCCGCGCCGGAGGATGCCCGTGTCCCCGGCCCTGGTGGGGACCAGGCCCCCCCCACCCGCTCCGGGCACC
>NW_009195800.1:0-5898 GCF_000690835.1 Fulmarus glacialis | reverse complement strand
TAATAATAATAATAATATTCACTCCCTGAAATAACATTTTCTTTAGTTCTTTTTGTGCTTTGTTGTTTCCCTACTGGTTTTGTACATGCTTCAGAGTTTTTAATCCTCCTAAGCTTTCAAGATACCAGAGAAACTCCCTTCTTGCTTGTACTGTGCAACAGCTTTGTGTTCTCAAAATCAAAAACATAGCAGTCCTCAAAGTTAGTATGTTGGGCTGTTTACGAAATAACTAGATTGTACATGTGCTTTACTGTCTTGACCTAATGACTGCTATCTTAGTATAATATCAGTATACAGATATACAGAATAATAACCATACAAACTGGATTGTCACAATCAAGGTTCATAGATCTGCCTAATCATGAAAAGCAACACTTGAGATTATTACGTTTCAGTCCAACATACAGTCGTCCTGCCTTATTTATGTATTACAGTATCATACCACTTTCTTAAGAATTGACAGTGTGACAATAAAAGTGTTTGTCAATCATTTTATGTGGTTTTCTTTGGATTAAATCTGTCACAAGATATTAGGAAACTATTTTAATCGTACCTTTCATTTTAATGACATATGCTAATGACACAATATTTGTGTATGCCACGGTATTTTGGTAGACTAAAAGACCTTGAGATTTCAAGGCTCAAGACTTGAAAGCTTAGGCAAAGAACAGCTATTAATTTTCATTTATTTTTCAGACATAAAGGTGACCAAACCAGATGGTGAAGTCTTTTGCTTATGCATCATAAATAAAGACATAAATAAGAAAGAAGAAAGCAGCTCTGAAGTACTGTTGGGTTTTTTAATTATCCCACAAAAATATCTGAAGTTCAGGGTTCTTGCAGATAATGAGACTGATTAAAATAGCTCTGAAATGACCATAAATTCTCAAATTGTTTCTTGACTAGCTAAATTTAGAAAGTAAAAGCAATCTCCACTTGATGGTCCACCATTAAAAAAGGCACCAGAATTATAATGACTTTTAAGCTCTTTTATTGAGGCAATAATTCCTATATTTTAATCCCAGAAAAAGTAGAAAATCTCAGAAATCATGAAGGTGACCTTTAGAAAAGAGTAGAGATTGATAAAACTTAGATATCATGCAGCTGATGTTAAAAATTAATTATCTGATATTTGAAGCTTTAGTGATGAAAAAGTAAAAATACTCTTCCTGTATTAGGTCTAAGAACACTGGTTTTCTATTATTTTATTCTGTTTTTCTCCCATGTCAAACTCTCTAAATCATCCCTGTTTACATACACCAGACTACCAGCCTTTGCATGTCCAGGTAGATGCAATCAGTATTGTTTGTCGTGTGCCACTTGGTTAAATAAATAAAAACTACATCAGTTTATATTTATTTTGGTAGTGGCAAACAATACCTTAATGGCTAAATACTTTTAATACACTCTTTTAAATAGTGAGCTTTCAAAAGAAAACATGTTTTATTGATTTAGTTCTCATACTTTACTTTTTTAAAACTATTGGTTTTGTATTATTATTCAAGTTCTAATATTCCTTTAAAGGGTATCTTAACAAAAATCATAAGTAAAAGATCAATAAATAGTGAGCAATGCATTTCTTAACAGAAATGGTTAAGCTCCATTAAGCTCCATAAAACATGTAAGGTAGATCAAGCTTTGGTTCAGTCTTTCCACAAAGAGGGGTTTGAGTTCACAGTATTCTAGTACATCACAGTATTCCAGTACTTAAAGGGTGGTTACAAAGAGAATGGAGGCTCTCTTTTCACAAGGAGCCACATGGAGAAGGCAAAGGGCAATGGATACAAATTACACTGGGAGAGGTTTCATCTCAACATAAGAAAAAATTTTTTTACAATAAGAGCAATCATTCTTTGGAACAACCTCCCCAAGTGAAGTGGTAGAGTCCCCATCACTGGAGATTTTCAAGACGTGATCTCATCTAGGATCCCTTTCCCATGAAAGGGTGGATCAGATGATCTTTCAAGGTCCCTTCCAACCTGCGCTATTCCACTATTCTTTGATATGATTGTATACTTATAATTTAAGTGAAGCAAAGTTTTGTGGGTCTAGACCACAATACAGGTGAGGATGCATACAAGTAATACTATCTGTTTCCTGATAACAACCAAATACACAGTTTTGTACAGAATGTAAATATCCTGTTCTACCATTACTATATGTTGGATCTTTCACTCTTTTCCCTCATCCATCTTCGTACCTATAACTAGTTCAACATATTTAGCCTGTAGGTTCTATTTTTCTTTCTCAAAACCTCATGTTGTTTGTTTATGAGAATATTCTTCATGAGTATGGCATATTGCAAAGTCTTTATGATAATATTTTCTGAAAATATTCTTTGTGACAATTTTCAGAGAAAGAAACAGTTGGGCACATTCCTCCTCTTGAAAGTGTCTCTTTCTTCTGTCTTTTCAAATGGAATAGCGTTTTCTCATAATTTAAAGTGGCCTTTTGTCAAGAGAGTCAAGTTTTATTCCCAGCCCTCCTATCAACCCATGTGACTAGGTACTTATCATCTGAATTAACCACCATTGTTCTGGCTATTCAAATGCTTAGGTATATATGCATCCATCTCCTTGCATCAGCAAATGTGTGATTATGCTGTTACTTCAGCTACACACTTGTGACAGAATGTCAGAAATTATATGCATTTTTATAGGGAAGAAGATTGCAATGAACTGTCAAGCGTAACAGGACTGTTCTGAACCTCAACCTCTTCCTCCTGTTGTTTGGTAGGTTATGTACCTGGGCACAACACAGCATGCTACCACATCAGAATACTACAGTTATATCCAGCACAAAAGTAAGTGGTGGGGCAAAGTCGCACAGAAGTAGCCACACCAGTTGCAGGAGGATGTGGAGCATGAGAAAAAGGTTCTGTAAAAAGCTGTTGCTTTGATCAACTCTGGTTGTGACAAAATGATAAAGGATGGTTGTGAAAGATCATTTGTGCTCCCAATTCAATCTACCTCCATTATCCAAGAACAGAAAAATTCAATGAAATCTGATGGCATTGATCATAGTTCTCAGTAAATAGTAAATATCATGCCATGATCAGACTAAAATAAGGATTGATATGTCTGTCTGCACTTTTTAGTCTTTAATTTACTTTCCTCTTTCAAATCAAGACAGAGCAGACTCTGCAATAAAATATTTTTGAAAGCTCTTGATCCTTTATTTTAAAATATTCATTTTGAAATGGCATTAAAACCAGAGCATTAAAAGAAAGTTTAAAGAGTAGCATTCAGCCTCCAGAAAAACAGCATTTCAGTGCATGAGTGCAAGTAAGGAAGATGTGCTTTAGAAAAAGACAAAATGTTGCTATAAGGCAGGAAAAAGGGATTATGAAGGATTTGTGTTTATGCAGTCACTGGTCATAGACATCCAGAAGTATAATCATTAAAAAATTTTGCTATAAGTTCTATCCCCTTCCCCTTCTTTCCCAAATTGAGTATGTCACAGAAAAATAGTTCTGTAGACTTTTATAGGGAGTTTGGTCTACATCCAGTTGGATTTATAGACTTGACAAAAGAAATAGAAGTGAAGTGATGCAGGAAAAAACGTGCTTTTCCCCTTTCTTGATTCAAGTGCCGCTTGCTATACTGTTGGGAAATGAGATCATGATTCCCTACAACAGATTTTCACCTTGGGGATAACCACATGTGAATCCAATGTGCTGGATTCTTCTCTTCCTATCCCATTCACACTATCCTTTCTGCAGACTCTGCAGAATGTAATAGTTATAAACTAGAGTTAACACTCGGCTGAAGTGTTCGGCAAGCAAGCCGTTGCTCACAGCTTCAGTTCTAATTATAGCTGGCAGGACTAAATCATGAGGGATGCTTATCCTAAGTTGCTTAAGTAGTTTTAAGTGCTAAACTTTAAGCTCTTTCCTAAAACCCACCTGGTCCACGTCATAAAGTGTTTGGAGGAAAAATGAAGGAAGGGGAGAGCAGTACGCAGCAATGGTAGCTAGCATTCCCCAAATGGGTCCAAGTAGTTGGCAAATACAAATGCTCTCCTACCCAAATCACCACATAAAGACTTCAGATCCCCTTTGGAAGGAGTCTGTGCTACCAGCAGGTTAAAAGAGCCATTGCACTGTAGAATAGGTTACACTTTATAGTTAAACAGGCCTGTTACCTTGCTATTTCAGAGTGCTGGTGACCTCAGCATGTGCTGAATCAGGCATGCTACAATTAAGGGGTGAGGAAGAATACATAAACAGAGGGAAAAGGAAGAGTATCATTGGTAGCAGGAATTTATTTTTTAAATATTGTCCTTTAAAAATCCTTGCGTCAGAAGATTGAAATCTCACACAGTGTGGGTGAGAGCTATTTTCTCCCCCTCAGTGGAAGGCTTTACTCTTTTGCTTTATCTACCATACAGAAAGCCTGAAACTTGTCTAAAACTGGTCTGAAGCTATGTCTCACAAAATAGCAACCAAAGCAAGGTAATACGAATAGGGACTTGATTATCTATGAATGGTCTGTTCTTGGGAAGAAAGCTTAATTTTCCTGGAGTTACTGTCAGAACATCAGTGGCTTCCAGGAATGTAACAGTTCTGACTTGCTAGTCTTAAAGGACCAGAGGCTCCTCTTCCTTCCTCTCTTCTCACAAAGAACTTAGCATAGCTCTAGCTAGCATCTCTTTTAATTTAGATTGTAATAAACAAGTTAGCTGCAAAGTCTTCTCTTCAGTGCATGCATAGTTTAATGTTCTATTAGAACTCTTGATTAATGGATGTTTCAACTCCTAAGTTCTGGCAATGTGTTAATGAATATAAAAACAAACTAATGTGAACTGAAGAGAAAGGAAAAATAATCAAGTCTCTGAATAAGGAAATAGAAATAAGCTGCTTTTCCCTGAATAATGTATTTGCACAAGTTGCAGTCCGAGTATACATATAAATGATTTAAATCTAATAAGCAAGATAAGAAACTTTGATTTTCATCATAAAACTTTACACTGAAGACAGGCTAATTTAGAGTAGCAGCATAAATGATTTGTGTGCAATTAGCAGTGCCTACACAGAAAGCCTTGTCTCTTCAAGTTGATAGCAGGCCAGTGAATGTTCATGTGAGATGATTTCCAGACTATTAGACTACTCATAAATGAATTCTGGTTCTATGTGTATAGAGATTAAATTGAAAATTCTGAACTGTTAAACCTGTCTGTGTCGCTGAAGATGGTAGATAAGGAGTGCAGGTTCATATCTCATTTGTAAGTCAGCAAACACACGACTCATGAGGTGAGGAGTGCATGACCTCATTATCATCTGCCAGGTCCATTTCTTTCCTTCCTAGCAGCAGTAATGAAAGAAGAAAGGAGGGGCATGTTTGCCTTTTGTCAAAGAATCATCTGGTTATACACTAAAATTTTCCTTGTTTTAAAGCCTAGTTTCTGTCCTTGCCAAGAACCTTCACACTGTCAAGTGTGAAGAAATTAACATGAAAGCAATAGTCATCAAATCTTTTTCATTTGTTTTCCTGTCTCTAGAGACTCTCTATCTCTTTCTACAACCCTCTGCCAAGTGATTTTAAATTGGAAGAAAACTGTACTTTGAAGTGAAACTGTACTATATTACAGGCTGCCATTGCTTCAAGGTAGACCAAGATTTTATTGTAATACGTTTTTGTGGCAGGACTGAGTGTTTCTTTCCCCACTTTCTCCAATGCTGTTGACCAGAAATTCATAGCATTTTGCTCTTCTTTGTGTTGTAATATTTTTTTTTCCTCCATTGTTTTCTCATTCCCTGTCTGGGCTACATGTTCCTGCATTTTTTTCCCTCACTTGTAACTTGTGAATAATTGAAAAAGCTTTTCTCTGAATGTTTTAAGAGCTATTTTACACCAGATACTTCCTGTTACTCAACAGTTTTGTTCACACAGGCATTCC
>NW_009195799.1:2714-2966 GCF_000690835.1 Fulmarus glacialis | reverse complement strand
GGGGGATCCCGGCCACCCCGGGGAAGAGCCGGGCACGGAGAAACCACCAGCAAAAACCCCAGAGCTGCCCAAAGCGGCTGCGGAGACAGCGGGCGGTGCGGAAGGCAGGACGGCTGAGGTTTGTCCATGGGAGACCGGGGAAGGGGGAAGGACCGTCAGAGCAGAAATCTGCCCCTGGGACGTGGAGGGGGCTCAGCCGGAGCAAGAGAGGCAGGGAGGAGAGAGGGGGCGACTGGCCCCCGGGGGCACGAG
>NW_009195799.1:520-2446 GCF_000690835.1 Fulmarus glacialis | reverse complement strand
GACTGGCCCAGTGGGTCAAGAGCATCAGACCAAAATCACTGGGTTTGCTGAGAGCGCAGCAGAGCGGGAGCAGCCTGCAAGCACCCGGCCGGCCCTGGCGCAGCACCGACAGCGGGGGACCCCCACCAAAACCTGCTGCCAGAAGCTCTGAGCTGCCAGAAGTGACCTCGAGGAGCCCGGCGAGCACACGGGCTTCGGTTTGTCCCTGGGAAGCGGCTGGAGCTGACAGTGATGCAGAAGTTTGCCCTTGGGAAAGGGGAACAGCCTTATCCAGTGCAGGAAAATTAGATGACAGTGAAATTTCCCAAGTGAAAAATGGGATTTCCCCGCAGAGAGTGGCCCCGAGGGGCACGGGAGAGATGGGTCCGGCTGCAGACAAGGGGAGCAGCCAGCGAGGATCCCCCAGACCTGGGGAATCAGCCCGGCACAGGTCTCAAGGCAAAACACCCAGGTCTGCCCAAAACATCATCTAAGCAAGCAGGAACCATTGATAGCAAAAAGGCCGACGTTTGCCCATGGGAAGTGGAGGATGAGCCGCTTCCTAAAACAGAAATCTGCCCTTGGGAACAGCCTGCAGCTCCATCAGGGAAGGAAAGACCAAGTCAGGACACACATGGGACTTCCAAAGGGGAAAACAAATCCAGAGGACTTGAAGATATCAAAGCAAAGCTGTCAGAGATGGGTGGCCGTCAGCCAGAGCGCAGGGACACCGGGATCTTTGCAAAGCTGGTTGGGAAAAGCCTGGAGTGCTCAAAAGCGGAGTCCAAGAAATGGGAGAGAGTGGAGAGCATAAAGGAGGCCGTCTGTCCCTGGGAGAGCCTGGGCACGGAGCAGCCCCCAGCAAAACCCCACACCAGGAGCCCAGCGCTGCCCAAATCACCTTCGAGGAAATCCCAGAGCGTGGAGGGCCTGAAGGCGGAGGTCTGTCCTTCGGAGGCTCAGGATGTCGCTGATAAAGCAGAAATCTGCCCCTGGGAGGCGGCTGCTCCACCATCAAGTAAAAAGAAATCAAGCCAGGACAAAGATGCTCCGTCCCTAGTGAGCAAAAGCCCTTCTAGAGGTCAAAGTCTCCGCAAAGAGATTGGAGAGAGCACGTCTGGAAAGAAGGAGAAAGCAAGCAGAGACCGTGAGTCCATCTGCCCCTGGGAGAGCACAGACACAGAGGGACCCTCCACGGGGTACGGCACGAGGAGCGCAGAGCTGCTGGAAGCCACCGCAAAGAAATGGGAGAGCACGGGGGGCATGAAGGCTGAGGTCTGTCCCTGGGAGAGCCTGGGCTCAGAGCAGCCCCCAGCAAAACCCCATGCTGGGAGCCCAGTGCTGCCCAAATCACCTTCGAGGAAATCCCAGAGCGTGGAGAGCCTGAAGGCGGAGGTCTGTCCTTGGGAGCTTGAATCTACTGATAAAGCAGAAATCTGCCCCTGGGAGGTGGCTGCACCTCCCTCCGATCAACCAAAGGCAAAGCAGGGTCCTGGGGGGGCTTCAAAGGGCGACAAGCGCATCACGCGTCAGGCAGCGTTAGCCAGCCCGGTGAGATCCCTGGAGAAGGGCAGCAGCGAGCGAGAGGCCGTCTGTCCCTGGGAGAGCCTGGGCACGGAGCAGCCCCCAGCAAAACCCCATGCCGGGAGCCCAACGCTGCCCAAATCACCTTCGAGGAAATCCCAGAGCGTGGAGGGCCTGAAGGCGGAGGTCTGTCCTTGGGAGGCTCCGGAGGTCGAAGCCACTGATAAAGCACCCTGGGAGGCGGCTGCTCCACCATCAAGTAAAGAGAAATCAAGCCAGGACAAAGATGGTCCGTCCCTAGTGAGCAAAAGCCCTTCTAGAGGTCAAAGTCTCCGCAAAGAGATTGGAGAGAGCACGTCTGGAAACCAAGAGAAAGCAAGCAGAGCACGTGCGTCACTCGGCACCTCGGACAGCGCACATACC
>NW_009195799.1:0-424 GCF_000690835.1 Fulmarus glacialis | reverse complement strand
GTAGATGGGTCCTGGGGGGCCTCGGGAGGTCGAAGCTGGTGGTAAAGCAGAAATCTGCCCCTGGGAGGTGGCTGCACCTCTGCCAGAGGAAGGAGCAGCCCCGGGTAAGGCGAGCCTCCCAGCAAAAAAAGCGGGTGCCTCCGAAGCACTGGAGAAGAGGAACAGCGAGCGCAAGGCCATCTGCCCCTGGGAGGGCCTGGGCACGGAGGAGCCCTCCCAGAAAATTACAATGGGAAAAGAGCCGTCCAAGAAGCCTGACAGCACGGAGAGGAGGAAACCTGATATTTGCCCCGGGGAAGCAGCAGAGCCCACCGGCTTGGAGAAGGAAAGCTTCAAATCAGGCGTGCACCCCCAGGGAGATGACAGAGCATCCCCCACGGGGACAGGAAGGTCAAAGCCGGTGGCAGGCGCAAGTGCCGTGTCT
>NW_009195798.1:0-15749 GCF_000690835.1 Fulmarus glacialis | reverse complement strand
GTTCTTCTTTCTGCCTCAACGCAGGACCTACCCCCGCCCACACGAGTACCTGGACGTCTCCGCGCTGCCTGAGAGCTGGGACTGGAGGAACGTGGACGGCGTCAATTACGCCAGCACCACTCGGAACCAGCACATCCCCCAGTACTGCGGGTCCTGCTGGGCCCACGGCAGCACCAGCGCGTTAGCAGGTACGCTGTGCTTAGGGCTGCCTGCGGCCTGCTTGCCCGCCAAGCTGTTGCCCCAGTGATTTGTAGTTTTTGGTAAGCAAAGGAAGTTTAGAATTGTAGAATCACAGAATGGTTTGGGTTGGAAGGGACCTTTAAAGGTCATCAAGTCCAAGCAGGGACGTCTTCAACTAGATCAGGTAGCTCAGAGCCCCATCCAGTCTGACCTTGAATGTTTCCAGGGATGGGGCATCTACCACCTCTCTGGGCAACCTGTGCCAGTGTCTCACCACCCTCATCGTAAAGAGTCTCCTCCTTATATCTAGTCTAAATCTCCCCTCTTTTAGTTTAAAACCATTACCCTTTGTCCTGTCACAACAGGCCCTGCTAAAAAGTTTGTCCCCATCTTTCTTATAAGCCCCCTTTAAGTACTGAAAGGCTGCAATAAGGTCTCTCTAGAGCCTTCTCTTCTCCAGGCTGAACAACCCCAACTCTCTCAGCCTTTCCTCACAGGAGAGGCGTTCCACCCCCCTGATCATTTTTGTGGCCCTCCTCTGGACCCGCTCCAACAGGTCCATGTCTTTCTTGTGTTTATCTTCAGCTTACAAAATAGCTGGTCTTTCTTGTGTTTATCTTCAGCTTACAAAATAGCTGGTATAAAGAAGAGGTGCCAAATTACTGCAGTGACTGATGCAGCACAAACCGAGGCTGAGATGTCTGTGAATACACCAGAACAGTGGGAATTCCCAAGCTGGCAGCTGAAGGCAAGGAGGTTTGGTTTCAATAGAGAAAGCAATTGGAGCGAGGCTGTCCCCAGCCTCTCAGAATTGTCTGAGGGAGGAACGCTGGCATGGTTAAAAAGCTGTTTGCAGAAGGAATACATTCATAGCTCCTGCCAAACTGCTGTTTAGGGCCTGGAGTAAGAACTGAGTTTTCTGCCCCTCTTCTTGGAGGCGTGGTGATGGTAGAAGCAGATGTGAAAGCCATTACCGTGTCTCCTTCCTTTTTTTGGTACCTCAGCCTGCTGTGCTGTATCTACAGCAGCAAGGGGCTGCTCCAGTGGTGCCTGGATTTGAGGAAATGAAAGAAGTTGCCTCTCGTGGGAAGGACCCGCAGGGTATTAGCTTCAAGAGCCCTGTCATTCAAATGAACTGACTACCACAGCATACAGACAAATCTAGTTTCAGCAGATATCTATCAGCCTTTTTCTTGGGAAAAGGGAAGTAGGGGTTTGCTTCAGTTGGAGAAATGTTTTATCTAGAGAGAATACATGATGATTTGCATGCAAGAGTAATGTGCTGCAGAAGTACTGTTTGCCTGGGGAAGCTGTAAGAGGATTAACTGTGAAGGAGAAATAGAGGAAACTCTGCAGAAATGGGAAGGCAACGCAGGTGTGAGCAGATGGCAGGAATCACAAAGGATCTGTTCTTAAGGCAGTACAAGAATACAGACATGTATGAAACCTGCCATGATGTAGTGAAGCACTAGGATAGATAAAATATAGCAACTTCTTAATTATATAACTTGACTTAAAACTTAATTGTGTATGTAGGTATGCCAGTATGTGCATCTTTCTAAGTATAAAAGGTTGATTTTAAAAATCAGGGTATTTTTTCTTAACTGCTGTGAATAGTTAAAGCCATTCATTCCATCTCTTGTTGCTGGAAGACTAGGCTGGGATAATGCCTCCCAGTTCTGTCACGTATAGTTGAATGTTGTTAGTACTAATAGGATTAAAAGTACTACAGTAGCATCAGTTAAGACTGTTAATACACTGAGAAGCAGTTTATAAATACTCATTGGGAAGCTTTTCTGCCAAGCAAGCTAGTTGTTTCTGACAAAATAAGGCAGCAGGGTGGCGATGCCTGTCTGAGGTGGCAGGATAACAGTGAGATGTTGAATAACAGCGAGGATATACTTCTGAAAGCTTTTCCTTGCTTTAAATTTGTGAAGACTGTCTCTCAGAGCCAGAGACCTGGGCTGCATGGGCTTACGCATAGATCTTTACTCCTGTAAAAGAGGCTAGTGAGAGCTGGTTTTGTGATGTGTATTTGAAAACTCTTTGCTGCCAAAGCCAGGAAACAGATCTGGAAGTTTTCAGAAGCTATGACTTGAATTAAAAGAGGTCTAGGGCACTTTGAGGCTTTAAACCGATCTTACTCATCTGCATATTTTTTCTGAGTTTTTAATGGAAAAAACTTCTAATGGAAACCCACAATAATAACTCAGCCTGCTGGCTTGAGTTAGGTCGTGCCATGTGCCTCACTGTCGACAGTAGAGGCTTTTCCAACCACAAGTACTGTTGCCTGCAAACAGTTACATGTTCAGTGATGGAGAGACAGTTTTAACACTAGTTGCAATGTGGAACCACCCATGTATTTCACTAACAAAAAACGATTTCTTATCCTTACAGATAGAATTAACATAAAGAGAAAAGGTGCATGGCCTTCTGCCTACCTCTCTGTTCAGAACGTGATTGATTGTGCTGATGCAGGATCCTGTGAAGGTGGAGACCACTCGGGTGTTTGGATGTATGCCCATGACCATGGCATTCCAGATGAGACCTGCAACAACTATCAAGCTAAGGATCAAAGTATGATGCCTGTTTGCTTTGCTGTAAGGCTTCATCCCAGGTTTAGCAGATCTCAATGTAAAAAACAAAAAAAAGATAATTTTTTGGGTTTTCAGTGTACTGGTTCCTGCCTTTCAGTGTAGTACCTGCTGTTTGACTGACAGAACAGGTTTTCTTTACAGGCCTGTGTGTGTGTTGTCTTACTCTAGCCAGACAGCATAGCATTAAATCATGCCCAGACAAGTTTGCACAGCTAGATTTTTTTAAACTTAATCTCTTAAGTCTGTGATATACAATCTCTAATGTACTGAAATATTTACAAGTGTCACCTCAAGCTAAACAAAGGAGAAATGTAACCTTTGTCTGGTCATGTATGACTGGAATCGTTTCTGTATCTATAGAGAAGCACATCTGCAACATTTCCTCATTAAAGCACTTATGCCTATGAAGTAAAGAATAGTAACTAGTGATTGTAGAGACTTTAAATATGGTTTCCAGAATAGAATTTAGTTCACCAGAGAGAGTATGTATTAGTAATTAAATTAATATCTGCCTCAAATAAGTTAAAAGGAAAAAAAGCTTAGTGTGATACCATTAATTCACTTGAAGAAAAGCATTCTCTTGCAGCAATAATCTCACTTTTGTTTTGTAGAGTGTAAGAAGTTTAACCAGTGTGGAACTTGTGTCACTTTTGGAGAATGCCACGTGATAAAGAACTACACTCTCTGGAAAGTTGCTGACTATGGGTCTGTCAGTGGAAGAGAAAAAATGATGGCAGAAATCTATACTAATGGACCAATTAGGTAAAAAAAAATCTTGAATGGTAAAAAAGAAAATGTTTATTTACTAGTAATATTGGCATTGAAATACTTGAAACTCATTCTAATGACTGAAGTGTAGTTCTCCACTCTAGCATATGTTAGCAGCTCTGCACTAATACGCAGACTTTAGCTTGTTTGTAGATAAATTGAGCTCTGAAGTAAAAATGCAAGAAAACCAATTGTTTTTTAGCCAGGCCCCTGCCCTGATCGCCTGTATAAAAATGCTTTCTCTGTTTTATTACAGCTGTGGCATAATGGCTACTGAAAAGTTGGATGCTTACACTGGAGGACTTTATACAGAGTACAACCCCTCGCCTGCGGTGAATCACATTGTATCCGTGGCTGGCTGGGGCGTAGAAAATGGAACAGAATACTGGATTGTTCGTAACTCATGGGGTGAACCCTGGGTAAGGAAACATGGGAACAAACACATTTGCAGAATGACTTTAGAGGAAAGGTGGGTTCTTCCACTTGCAAACAGAAAGCTGCAAAGCTAGGTTGTGGATAGGAAAAGTAAAACTTTCTTTGAACTAGACTAGCAATTAAAAAATGAAACCTAACTAATCTGAAGACAAGGATGTTCAGCCAAAGTTACTTGAGTAATGTCAACTCAATCCCAAATGCTACTCTTCTATGGACATGCAGCTCCTATTATGGGCAACTGTAAATTACTGTTAGTTGTAGGCAAAAATCAAGTCACATACCTGGAATAGATGAAGGGGATGTAAATTTACCAAAGCAGATTGCCCCTTTAAACAAGGTTGCTCTGTGAACCCAGTGTTATACTTCATTTTGAGTGAATTCCTAGAAACGCTTATAAATCATTCATATTTGGAAGACAGAACAGACTCAATAGCATACATTTTCTGTAGTTATGTTTTCTAATTCACAGTGCAAATTAATTCTTTACAGGGTGAAAGAGGGTGGCTGAGAATTGTGACAAGTGCATATAAAGGTGGAAGAGGAGCAGAGTACAATCTTGCTATTGAAGAGGACTGTGCATATGGAGATGCTATACTTCCTTGATTCTGTATTGTACATCTTTCTGTTTAGGAACTACTATGTTTGGAAGATTCCCAGAACAACCTTTTTTAGTTTAAAGAATAGCAGTCTAAAACTCTTTCATAGTTCAACACCATCAGGCAGTTCTGCAAAATTAGCCCAGATAGCAACACACAATGTCTTCAAAGTAAAATAAATACAGAACTGCCTTTAGATAATTATTTACAACTTAAAGAAAAGTAATTTACCTATTAAAGTTGTCTGCCTTGATGCAGAGTACTTAAATCATATTGACATAGTCACAGAAACTGTATATGTAAATATTTTATTTTAAAAAATACAAATTATGTAGACATACTGGGAAGGAAAAA
Source organism: Fulmarus glacialis (assembly GCF_000690835.1). Classification (NCBI taxonomy): domain Eukaryota; kingdom Metazoa; phylum Chordata; class Aves; order Procellariiformes; family Procellariidae; genus Fulmarus; species Fulmarus glacialis. The sequence goes on along the minus strand of NW_009195798.1, from coordinate 10,819 downwards.
GCGTACTCAATATTTGGGTATAGAGCTTATACTAAATTCTCTGACAGTATTGAGCAAATATCATCTCACAATGATGCAGGTGAGCAAAGCTAAGTTTGGACATGATATATTCAAAAACTAAATCCCCTGTTGTTTCTTTGGCCTCCCAATGAAAGTATTGTTGGAAGTCTCATAATACAGTTGCTTTATCCAACCAAAATGATGTAACAGGAATTACTTTGATCAAAAGACAGCCAAGTCTAAACACTTCCTAGTTATTTAATTAGTCTTTTCTTTGCTCACATTCCTTACTTTAATATGCAATTGACTGTGCCACTTTTCTCCTAAAGAGGCAAAGTATAAATTGCCATAAGCCAGAACTCTTCACTAATTTAAAGAAAGGTAGCAATTCTCTTCCTCAGTAACTGGCTCAGTTTTAAGTGGCAAATCAGTGCCATATCAAGTGTTACTAATGGGCATTGTTAATTGCATTTAATAAATGGACCTTTTTCTCTTACATGACTGTATACTTATTAATACACATTTTCAGTCATCTTCTATTGTTGCACCTAAGAAGCAGTCTCATGTGGCAGACTACTGCCAATGAGGATTAATTCTGCCAAGCGGCAGTGCCTGCTGTAACTTAAGTTGCATTGAGATATGAACATGGTAGTAATAACAGTACTGATCACAGCATCATGGAAGTTTTAACTAGTTAAAGATCATCTACATGGATAAGTACAGAGGAACTCAAGTGTTTAAAGAAAGCAATACCAAGCTTGAACACAGAGGAAAGCAAAAGTACACTTTCTTTGAACAGCTGGCAACAAACAGCAGGAACAAACTGCTCTTGATTATAATCTTTTAGTGATACAGGGTTACATCCTAAAATTAAGCTCTATAGGGTGAATTGTTTTTGTAGTTAATTCCACAAAGAAAGGAGCCAAACTTGTATGCTAATTCTACTTAAAATATTATGAAAAGTAGGTCTCATGCAGGTTTAAGGGGTGAGAGTTAGCTGGAATGATAGTACATCTTCTATTCAAAGATACACAAAGAAGTTCAGAACAGCTGCTGCAGAAAGCAAGTTTTGCCCTTTTCAGGCCATGCTTTAAGTTGATCAGAGCACTGTAAGTGGTGTTAAGGTAAGCTCAGTCACTGTGGAGTATGTAGGTGAGGCACTGCCTGAGGAAAGGGCAGATGCACTCCTTGTTAAAAGGAGTTAAGAATCTATAGAATTATCCTGGTAGTTTAGAGTTTCCATTTGTGAATCACTGACAACAGAGAAGAACAAAGTGACTTCCTTTCTAAACTTGCATCCAGTTAGACTTAAAATGACACTGTCTTTTAGAAAACAGGTTCTTCAGAAAGCAGATGTACTTGGAAAAGCACAATGGGCTTGTATATACCCCTTTTAAACAAACAGTATTTGCCTGCACAAAGAGAAATCCAGCCCAATGAACAGAAAGAAAGAATGGTCTTAATGAAACTTTGAAAGAAACCTCTGGAAAAGAAAAAACCTTTATTTAAAGGTAAATTACAATCTTGGGTGTATCCCCACTGTTTGGCATCAATAAGGACAAAGTAGAGATAAGTACAAAAACCAAGCCACAAGAAGCAGTAATGAAGTTTCTGCACACATTCATATTTTTGGACAGCAGTAGAATTCTGACATGGTAATGAAACTTACCAGTAACATTTGATGCATCTATTTAACAAAAAAAATAGATTCTGGAAGATAACACACTCACATAGGATTCATCTGTTAATGAAAAACTAACCTTGACTGTTACAACTCCACTGGTGTTACATAAAACGTGTGGGTTTTTTTCATATCAGTAAACATGTAGGATATTTAGAATTCTAATAAAATGCGAACGTGAGAAAGAGGCATTATGGCTTCTCTGCAGCACAGAGCTAATCACACAGATTCCTTTTTTTGAACTTGCAATGTCAAAAACCCAAGCATTCAAGATCTCTTCAGAGAACTATCTGCAAAGTGTTTTTAGCAGGAACTACCTTCCCCATTCTTCAGGTTTTGTATATTACACAAAGAATCAGTGACAAATTCTGCAAGTAACCAAAATAACATTCCTTGAAATAAATCTGTTTCTCTCCTGCTATCCCCTTCAGAATATTCAGATTTATACTGATTTGTGTAACACAGAAAATCCTTCAGTATTATTCCATTTTCCAAAGTACATTAACAGTCCTCTGATAAGAAGCTCAAGGTCACCATACAAGTCAATTTTGGGTTGTTGGTTTGGTTTTTTGGGGTTTTTTTTGCTGCTGTGTTGCCCAGTTATAGAACCTTACTGGTGGAGAATATGGCAAAGTAGTGATCACGTGCTCTGCATTCTTGATATTTTCCACTGCTTAGTTCATCATAATAAAGTTAGATTTGCAATGAGCTTAAAAGAAAAAAAAAAAAGTGTTCAGTACATTACTCTGATTTATCTGTTTGCATGTGGATTTCTGCATGATGTAAATAATTAGGATTTTAAGGTCTGGACAGATGTTTTTGTTTTAGGATAGGAGTGTATTATACAGACTACTTCCCTTCCTATCCTTTTCTTACTGCAGTGCTGGTCCTCAAAGAGCAGTATTTGTCCCCAAATTCCTCACTACTACTCAAAGATTCTTGATTAAAGGAAAATTGCTAAACACAGGCCCCTAAAAGGGAAGTTATCTGTGAAAACATCTGGCAGGCATTCCTATTTTTAGCAATTCTCCTCCTAAACATTATTTGCAGATTGTAACAAATACAAAAGGAAGCGAGTATGCAATGAATAAATATGACTTACTTACCTATAAACTCAGTGACAGGATCATGTTCACCTTCTGTTTTAATAGTACCTGCAATACTTTCATTCTCCAAGATTGGAAGAAAAAGCTGTACAAAGTCTGAGGTATATGGAGGAGCAATCACATCCAGCACCTGAAACAGCAGACAAAAACGGATTATTCTTCCAGTTAGAGGGGTAGTAGCAACAATATTTAATTCACAATACTAGTCTTGAAAGCATACAAGTAGTTGCACTTAAGACCTCTTGTTCTCCATACAAGTAATTATGTATTCTTGTGGTACTCTACACAGTACCTTAATACTTTCAGAAGTCAGGAGTCAGTAGGACTAAGTCACATCCTAGTGAATACTGATATTACATATATTGCTCAAAATCTGATCTCGTATCTTAAAATATTTTTGAATCTGAGGCAAGGTGGTTTAATATCCAAACATATACAACTGATATGAAAGTATTTCTATATGTTAGTAAACACAATTTTTGCTGCTGACCTCTGTAACAAAATATCTGATGAGAGAGATATCTGTATCTAGCTTCTCCAGGCATTTGCGGATATAGCTGACAACAGGCAGGACGTATCCTCGACTGAGTAAGTGCACCATTCTATCCAAGAGAGTCTTCTTCAATTCCAGCTGATGGCAGGGGTCAGAGGGATGGAGGGGGAGGAGAAGAAACCAACAGATTAGAACTTCCTCTCAAAAGCGTGCAATTTTTATTGCTCATTCTTATTGATTCAGTATCTGCTATGTTACTTTTTAACCATGACCATATTTCTGAATTAAACTCTTAAAACTCCTGTAACAGCAAAAGCTGTTATCTTGAATAAGCATAACTAATACGAGGGAAGACAAATACTGAATCCTTTGAGAATCACCTGCTCCATTACATCAAGCTGTGAATGTTCTGTTTCGAAGAGCTTGACAAGAAGTTGTAGAACTTGGGGATGAAGCAGCTGATGGCATGTACTGATCTGCAAACAAGACAAGAAAGTTAGATCCTCAGAACTTCAATTTAAAAAACAACGCACCAGTCTTTATTAGACAAGTTTACATTGGTGTTCAGTGCCAGACATAAATTCTTCTAGAAAAGTATTCCACCATTTCTTACTTTGATGCCTAAGTTTTCCTAGTGTAAATAATGCTGAGATGACAAAACCAAATAATTAACTCTGAATAGAAACAGATTCATTTCTGTGTATTTACTGACTTACGGCAAACAATAGGCATCCAGTGAACTTCCAGTTACAAGCATCAAAAGTGTTTTTACTCTCCAGCAAGATTTTATATATGCTTTTACCTCATCCAGTAATGCCAGATGAACCGGAGTGTGATCAGTCTGCAGCTGGAAGTACCGTGGTTCTGACACTGTCCAATCCACCCACTTTAATACACCCATTGCCACCACTGGAAACCTGCAGAAGAAGAGATCACTTTAGCACAGGAGCATCAAAAAAAAAAAACCAAACACCACCAAAACCAACCAACCAACACCAACAACACACAAAAACTCCAAACAACCCCAAAACAAAACAAAAAACTCTCAGTAAATTTAAAAAAAAAAAAAAATCTTTCAATATATTCTAATAGTTGCTAGTGTCAGTTTAAGTTACAGAATTACTAAAGCTCAAAAAAAGTTTTGTTTGAAAAGTTGCCAGCACATAAGGGGAAGAAAAAAAAAAAAAAAAAAAAAAAGAGATAGGCCAGGAAAATTCCTTCTACAAAGACACTCCCCTCCTCAGCACAAAATGCAAAAAAATGGCAACAAAATTCACGTACACTCCAAGTTTGTTCCAGCTTATTCAATGTGTGCTATTTCACACTTTTAAGAGGAGAAGAAAGGACACATCTATTGCTAGGAAAGCTTTATTAGGAAGACAAAGTAATCTGTCATCTTTTTCCAGTGGCAGAGAAAATCATATTCTGTGACACAAGAAGTACAAATTGTCAGTGAAAGCCAGAATCCATGTCCTCATGAAAGAGATTCCAAAAAGTCAGATGTACAATTTTGAAAGCTGCTTTCAGACCACATCTTCACGTATCCTACAATGAGGATGTTCTCACAGAGTAGCCCACAAAGGCATTTCCCTTTAGCAGTACTGCCTCTCCTAAATAATATTACTCCTTCCAACAAATGAAGCTTGGGACCAGTCTCTCTGCTCACCTGATGCACTGATAAAGAGTGCTCAGTTCTGCAACCAGCTCTGATGCTCCTTTGTTCTCATTGCAACACAGATTGTGAACAGTTTCAATGGCTTTTGAAGTTGACTTGAGTTCATCCTTGTTTATGCTGACTCTCTTGTTCTGAAAAATTGCAAAGTTGGAATGCAAGAGTCATGAATATACAGGATGTCTGTGGTTATTTAAGGAAAGGAATTGTAACCTGCGATAAGCCTAAGACTACATGATGTTTCTCAAAATTTAGACTCAAATGCAAGTTTCAGAAGAACTAAGTATCAATGAGCTGAAGTACAAGGATTTTGCTTCATTCAATTCCCTAAGAATTACTTTATCCACTTCATAGAATTAAATTCCTCTTCCTCTGAAGCAGCACATACCATTCTAATAGCAGAGAACTGCTACTGATAACCTTTGGGGGGAGGTGGGAGAAGAGAGCAAAAATACTCAGTGCACTCAAGACTTTTATAGTACTATTTGATCATCAGGGATCTTCAGGATCTACATTTTTTAGTCATTTCAGCTGAAGCCAGAAACATTTCATATTAAAATAAGTAAATCAAGCTAAATACATTATTTTAAACTGAGTAACTTCATGACCATATATTTTCTTCAGCACAGTCAGGCCACTGTAGGTAAAAATAACGTTATTCACAGAACTGAACATTACCTTCTTCCACATCTCTACTACACTAGCCGCATATGCCAGTATGTGAATATACTTATGTTTGTGGTCCTGGTTGATCTTAGCACCCGGCTTAAACAATGACTGCATGAAGAGGTCCAGAAAGGCAGGTACTCGAATCTGTGAAGAAAATGAACAGTTTATTAGAGCCTGAGAATTATGAGAGGTGACTAAAAATATAATTTTTGCATCTGATATACCTTGCATAGAATGAGATATAACACATTCCCCCTTGGGAGTAGGCTAGATAGTTTTCTGAAGAGACCCAAACTTTTGACACAGGGCGGGGAGGGAGTGGTGCAGGGGGAGGGAAACAGAGTTGCAGACTACAATGCTGAAGTATTTAAATGCCACCATTTGTTACCAGAACCCATGTTAGAATGAGGCAGTGAGAAATCTGAAATGTGCCATTTAGGCCTGCTTATAACAAATTGCAAAACTGGGTGGGTTTTTTTATTATTTTTTATTAAAAGAAGTTAATTAACTCCTTGACATCTTTATCTCCTCTTGAGAAGTCCTCTAATTAATTTAATTATATGTAAAAAGACAACTTGGAATGATTAAAATAAATAAATAAATAAATAATCAATCCACAAGCTAACGCAAAATAGAATACAAGTAGTAGTTTCACATTTAGACATTACTTAAAATTATAGAGCATGAGTCTGAATGCTTTTATTTTGTGTTGATACAACACTTAGCACAACAAGACCTCATATTTCTGAGTGCTACTGTAATAGAAGTAAGTTTCAGAGGTTATAAAAAGGTAACTACTAACCAGTTCTACTGGAGGTGGGTCCATGCTTGTAAACATTTTGAACAAGACAGTGATATCTGCTGGATTCAGAGCTCCTTTGGACAACATCGCACCAAGAGCCTGACACGCTCGAGGATAGGAGGCTGCAGTACCCAACGCTAAAGTGATCTGACTAGCATCATGGCCTCTAGATGAAGAGCAAACATACATAGCAACTTACTTTTTTAATTCAGACATTTTAGTTTTAGCCTCACTGAGTCAACAGGGCACATTACATGGAGTGTAATGCCTTAGGGCAGAATCCCTTATCCTGGATAATTATAGAAATAGGCCTGTACTTCCCTTGCTTGTTTCTAAACTGTTCATAGAATAATAATAAAAATACATATTTTTTAATAGACAGAAACTCCAATTCTTTGCTCTTCTTATTTCAGGTCTCCCAGTACAGGACATTGAACTTTGTTGTTGTTCTACAAGTTAAAGCTTGCTACAAGAACTGCTCTGTTGCAGCTAAGGATTCTCCTTTTGCTGGTAAGAGGTAATCAAGAATGATGAAAAGACAGCAGATTACAAATTCCAGTGACTTACATTTCACTAATAATATAAGTCCCACTTACTTCTCATGAGCATAACGCTGAACCTCCTGAGCAATCCGTCTGACAGCTGACCCTCCTTGCTCTTCTTGAGCTAATATGGACATCATAGATTGAGCAAAAAGGTAAGTGTGTTCTCCATGGCACACCATCTTCTGTGAAAGCGCACATCAAAAATCTTACCAGTCAACAAGAAACATGCAAGTATGCTTCTGTGATTACATTGCTGTAATAGCAAAGATTTCACTGAAATCTACTAATCAAAAGAAAAAAACCCAAAACACAAACAACTACACAAGAAAACCAAAAACCCAAGAGCCAAGAAGAAAGTACAGAAAAGCATGGTATCACTGTGCATTGATACCGTGCAAGAAGAAACGACTAAATTGAGAACTTCATTTCTTAAATGCCAAAATTGAGAGGAAATTCTATCCTACTTTCACTCAGGACTTTCTCTGCAGTATTTAAAAAGCAAGAGAAGTACAAAGCTATCCAAAAGTCATTATCCTATTTCACAACACAGAACATATGCTGGGTCGATTCAGATAGCAACTTTCACACTGACATGGATGATAAAATAATTATTTTGCCAGGGGACTGACTGGACTGATCTTTGGATCTTGCATTAAATGTGAAAGACAACAGTTCTACCTTCACCTTTTTACAATCCATTTAATAAATACAAGATGTGGCACATAAGCAACCCAAGGAATTCTTGGTCACAGAATGATCAAAAAGCATAAATTTCTATTTTTTAACTCAGATATACCTTCTCTTCATAAGATTTTGTAAGACTTGATAAGATGTCAAGATTCTCTACGATCCTGCGATGATTTGTATATTCTAACTGGAAAGGAAAACACTATTTTCTTTCCACATAAAAAGGAAAACAACTTACAGCAAACTCAGGGAGGTTTTTTTCAAGATTTTCTTCTCCTCCATCTAAAATTGTTGCCAGAGATGTACGCAGGACTCTGGAAAACACTTCTAGTTGCTGACATGCTGTTGAAACACTGGTTATTTCCCCTTGATACCCAGCATCAGATATAAGCTGTAAAAACAAAAACATTGCAGAAAACTTGTATTATTTACATTTATATTTCAGATATCCTAACAAGTCTAGAAGAACACACAGAATGTAAGATTTACATCTGCATACACTTACTGGAATTCACATTCATTTTTTAGACTACAGAAAAGGAAACCAATAAAGATGTAGCAAAAAGAAAGTAAACCGTAATGATATAAGAATACTTCAGAGCACACCAAGATATATCATAACATTCTTTCCGTATCACAGAAATATACAAAACTGACTGAAATGTTCCACTGCACCAGAAATCCAGAATTTTCAAATACAGATCAAAGAAAAAAAAAAAACCAACAAAACAAACAACAACCAAAAACCCACAACAAAACAAAACAAAACCCAACAAAAAACTCAAAAAGCAATACTTCAAACTGGGAAACTACACTCACTACTTGCAACCTGTAACATAGTTACTCCCACCAATATGTACGCGTACTGTTCTGACGTTTGAATAAGCAGTATTATGCAGGAATACATAAAAGATACAGGAAGACCACAGCCAATATTTGATGCCAGAACAATTAGCCTTTTATGGATATTCTCCTTTATTAGACTTGAATATACTACCTTCACAGTAAAATTAAGCATTAAACAGTCGGGATGGGCTTCTGCCAACTTGTAAAAGAGATCTCTCCACGTAGTATGTGCTATCATTTGCTCAAGCCAGGCTGGAGTCTGAAAAGATCAGAGCAATAGAGAGAAATGTAAGAATATCTAGTTGTCAAGATCATTAAAAGTAATCCTTTTCCCCCTCAGGAGTCCTGTGAGTCATTATACAGGACTTTATGACGAAGGAGGATGCAGTCAAAGTTTCTAAGTTCTTTAAGCCTCTGAGGACTCCAGTGAAATACAGTTAGTTTTCTGAAACCAGTTGTTTCTTAACAAAAGAGCTTTGAAGATACAGTTTCCCCTCCCCCACCATCTACTACTCCATCAGATGAAGGCGTCTATGTAGGATCCACTCATGTAAAGATAGCAACATGGATTCCATGCATACCTCTCCTTCCTCTGTAAAGATGGAATCTGCCTTCCGAGGGTCAAAATGCTTGATAAGTAAGCTCTTTAAATGGTTTTCTACAGTCTCCTGAACTTGCACTGGCTCAACACCTGTATAGAAGGAACAAAAAACTTGGCAGATGCAATCCAATCAAACATAGCAGCAACATCTTAAATTTTTCAACAAGAACAGAAACTACTCAGAAATTTATCGACACACAGAAGATGAGAGGAGAGCCATCAGTTCTACTATCAAGCCACACTGATACAGACAGATTTAGAGATTCTCAATCTTTTTTCCTAAATGCAGACTGTTTAGGATCACAGGCAGGTTACACTAGTCCTTTTCCTCTTGCTCTCTTCATCAGTCACGCAAACAGCAATGCCAGTCATCTCACAAGACTGTTACGATACCAAAATGCATATATCTTAAACACAAAAAGGATTACCAGGATTGGTGCATAAACCCAACTTACTACAGACTAAAGTCCATCCTTTTAATATATTGGCTATCAGTAGCTTTGATAGTATACTACAAAACAATACACGAAGTAGTAATAAGTAGTTCTACGTTTCTGAGATCAGAGTATAATACTTCTGATAAAGTTTACACTATCTAAGGGACAAAGATACCACAAGTTAATGCTGCACATGTCTTGCAAGGGGCTGCCAAAGAATTAATAAGCAGACTGGTAATACAGAATTCTTGTCTCAGAAAATACATGCATCCATATGACAGCCTTCCATCTAACCACTGATCCACTGAAAGGGAATAGTAACTAGTAATAAGGCAATTTTTTTTTTCAATATTAATTATATAATACTATTACAAAATATTGAATATTGCTAATACCATCTATGTAACAGTACCCTTGCCCTTTTGCATGAAAACAAAAAGAAACTATAGTTTATGCAGTTGCTTCAACCATATTACCCTTTATAATACAGTTTGTGGGCATTTCAAAATGTTCATCAACAGATCACCTATTCTCTGAGCAGAATAAACGTATTATTATAAAGAATTCAGTCACATACAAATACAGGATGACAACTTGGACAAACTATAGACCCAAATTATACTGTATCGTTTATCGTACCTGTTTGAATGAGCCACTCTGCCAGCAAATTTACAGTTTGTGCCACTGCAGTGTAGTTTTCAGAGAGGAGCTGGATAACATTCTCTGGAGAACCTCCTGCTTGGAAATACCTGATGAAAGGATTGGAAAAGAACTATTTGAAAGTTATATTAAAAAACCAAAGCCAACTGAACTCTAAATAAAGGGAAAACAATAGCATCATTTATCTGTTTTCACACACACTTCCATACAAATCGATAACACTGCATCTATAACACATAACATGCACCATAACACAGATAAAGTTACACTCACCTCTTTAAGGTGTTAAATATAGACGGCTCCATTATATAGTCTGGGGTTGAAAATTTCTTCAGGCATTCTTGCTGGACTTCAGCATCATCTTCTCCCTCTCCATCTTCATCGTCTTGCTATTGCAAACAGAGTCAAGTCAGCCAGCTCTCGTCCCGTTTCCCCCCGGTACTCCCGTATTTGGGCTATTTTTGCCCACAGAAACTCACACACCGTAGTTTACCACAGCAAGCCACCTGCTCCCCACACAAACACGACTTCTTAACAGAGAAGGCGCAAAAGCAAGCACCGCCTTGAGGTGCGTTTCCTCCTTGTTAATCCCCCCAAACCCCAGGCCCCCCACAGGGAAG
>NW_009195797.1:92845-106178 GCF_000690835.1 Fulmarus glacialis | reverse complement strand
TCTCCCGGTGTCTGCGGGATGAAGGAGGTACGTGCCCGGCTTTTGGGAGGGCTGTTGTGCCGTTGGAAAGCGCCAGGCCGGAGGGGGATCAGGAATACCAACTCACAGCCTCCTGCTCGAATCTGTCGTGAACGTTGCCTTTAGAGGAGGTTTCCCAGTGGGAAAATAAAGGGAAATTGCCCACGCTGAGCAGCAGCTGCTGCTGTTTTAGCAGCGCTGTGCGTGGCTTCCCCAGCTCCCCTCAGCTCCTGAGGAACCACTTTTTTCTTTGGTGGATGAATACTTTGGGGATCATGCCTCGAAAGTAGAGTTTGGGCCAGGATCTGGGATTTGCCAGGGTGCCAGCACGCTTGGCAGACGCGCTCAACCGTGACATAGTACGTGCCCTCAGGGAGCTTTTTAGAGATGGGTGTCCGCTGAGCTGTCGTGGAAGTGGGTTGCAGGTGTGCGTGTATGTATCGGGGGGAGGCCTCGTACTGCAGGCTCTTGGCTTTCTCTTTCTTTTCCCCTCAATACTTCCTAACCCTCTCACATTGTAAATCATGAGTGTAGGGCTTGTTCTTCCACAGCAGGGTAGGAGTAATTCCCCAAATAAACCTGTGTCCTCCTAGGAGGCAGGTACCCAGGGCCTTCCTGGGACTGTGGGCAGTAAAAACTCTGTCAAGGGCAGAGGGAGAGGAGACAAGTCTTACGTGGGAAAGGATTTACAAGCGTAGACACAAACCTTGCTTGTTCTCTTTCTTTTTCTCTCTCTCCCCTATTGCGCACACATGTCTGGAAGTTAAACCCATGAGCTAATTGCAAAGCCACACGCACACTTATAAATAATAATAAAAAACCCATTCATTATGTACCCTGGAGTGTCTAACCTGCATTACATCCAGTAATTCATTTGCCTGGGAATCAGTCCAATATTAGAATAGCAAAAATGAAAGGTTGGAAGAGATCTCAGGAGTCCATTTTCTTCCTTGCAGACAGGATCAAAATACCAATTGCAAACTCGTGGTCTGCTTCAAATAGTCATACATGTGCAGAACGAGGTCAGATCTGCCTGCCAAATTAATGCTCTTTTTCTCTAAATGTGTATTTTTTCCCCAAAAGTTTCCTGGGAAGATTTAGTTGTGAGACAGTGAGAGTTTTAAGTTTTTGATATCTTATGACAGCACAGGACTGGAAGCTAATAATCATGAAGATTTTTTCATTTGGAAAAGGAGACTGGCAGTCCCCTACTGGGGCGTGCAATATTCACTTCTAGGTCCTGTATTATCATATTCTGATTAAAGCTTCTGTATGCATAAAAATGTTAAAACATTTTGGAAATGTTTTAATGTTCCAACGTATTTTAGCATTCCAAAACTTGGAAATGTTTTACATGCATTCATTTTGAGTCTTTCTCTCCTCCGTATGTCCTTTGCAGAATTTTTGCAGTGCTTACAAGTTTTTGGAATCACATTAACGAATGATTTTATCGAGGTCTCTTTGAAGTTAGGGGAGACCCTCTCACCGACTCAACAGTTTTTGCCAAAGATCCTGGGGTGTTTTTGGTGGAAGACAACATGAAGTATGAGAAGTTGATAATGACCGGGAATAGTTAGGAAGGCATGAAAAGCAGGACTTTTTTTCTGCACTTGGGAGTTGTCCAAGAGAAATCTGCTGCTTGTCAGGAGAGCCCGAATAGCGCCTGTTGCAGGTACAGTCGTTCTGAAGGCAGTATCAGCTGTCAAACTGACTGTTGCGATCTAGCAGGAAAAATGTCTGGGATTACACTCTTGTCATGGGTTGCAGGCATCCAGTGTGTTCACCTGAACTGCTGATTTATTTTAAGTTCGCTGCTTTAGGATGCTCATGGTTTAAAGCACTTGTCAGCTCTAACAGAGGCAGCTTTGAAAACTAAACTGGTTTCCTAGGAAAGAAACGTGTTTTATTCTAGTCAAGCAAAAGTTTTGCATTCCTTGTTATAAAACGGGAAATGTAGTTACTAAAACAAGCAATGCAACCGTATGTCACATCTGTCTGTAGTTTTAGCTGTCACTGGTGGAATTTTTTTGGCACTTCGTACTCAAACCACACCTCACCTTGCAGAGGTAATCTTCCAGGACAGAAGTGGTACTGTCTCTCTGCGTTCTCCTTTTATATGGATCATCCAAACTGAGTTTGGGACCTCCTCTGTTTCGTAACTGACTTTCCTGGGCTCATACATATCTTTTTTCCTCCTTCCTCAGCATTTTTACAGGAGCTGGTCATACTACTTTTAGAAGCTTGTGAAATGATTTTTAGTTATTAACATTTGTGCTGTCTTCTAAAAGGTATCAGCCCTGTGTTCGTCTAATTCCTTTCACTGGGCTTATCCTCATCGAGAGGGAAGTTAATTGCACGGGCACTTTCTCAGGCATCTGTTTACTTGCTGGCTGGTGTATGTTCTGTAGGTTTGTTATAGTTTCTGTAAGCCATATCAGAAGAATTATTAATGAAACAGTATTTGTCACAATCTCAGAAGTGGAATTGTGTTGCAAGGCTTCTGTACAGTGCACATATGATTCATCTGGCAGCTAGAGCACTTCAGATTTCCCCACGTTAGCAATTTTAGGAGGGCATTTGGGAAGGGCAGAGGGATTGGTCATAGGTCCATATGCAGAAGAAAATGATGTTCTGCTGCTAAGTGAAAAGTTTTTTGGAAATTTATTTGGAACGAGAAATTTGTAGTTTTAAGTATTTGCTTTCAAAACGTTCTCTAAAAAACTTCTCACTGTACTCCTTGAGTCTCTCTAGAAAATATTTTAATTGCATTTCTGTTACTAAAAAATAGAAATATTTATCTGCATATCAGATAGGGGGGCGCTTGAATAGGTAAAGTCTGGGAAGTGACTGGGAATCCGCCTTGTGCCCCAGGGATGGTGGGAGGAATTTTGAAGCACAGGAGTGTTTAACACATGCTGCTATCCCCACAGGGTCTGAGCACGTGTGGTGGTGTCTTGTAAGATTCTACTGACTGTCATTACAGGTCCCGTTTTTCAAACATGCTAGCTCCCAGGGTGAGGAGCTCTGTTTTGAAAACCTGGACGCTGCGTTTGTTGCCTGAATGGGATCTCAGCTCTTTTGAAAAAATCTGTCTCCCGTTGTGAATGCTGCACTCTCCGAGAAAGCCAGCCAAATGTCTGCACCTGCTCTAGATACCAAGCTTGGAGTAACCCTGTTTCGGCATAAGCTTTTTAGCTTGCAGAGAGCATTGGGGTTTCCTTTTCCATGCTCCAGACATCATGCGAAGAGGGGTGGTGTGCTGGAAATCCCTTCCTTTCCTTTCTGGACCCATTCCAGTGCCCCAGCATGGTATTACAGGTGCTGTGCTGTAGGAGGTGTTGCCTTTTGCAACACAGGCGTGAACCAGCTAGTTTGTGCCCTAGTCTGGTATCGGCTGTGGGCTATGTATCTCCTCCTCTGATAATGCCACACCTTGCTTCTTACCTCTACTGCCAGAGTTTTGCAAGTGGCATAGAAATCCCCTTGCAGATAGTTAATGCAACATCAGGTGAATGAATGGCGGAGACTTGTCACATACCTCCAGAAGCGAGGCGTAATCATCCCTGGTGCCTTTGCTCACTGATGCTAACAATGTGATTTCAAAGAAAAGCTGGTTCCCTGCCCAAACGCAGCCAAGGAAGTGAGATGCCTCGTTGTTTCTGGGGATGGGGCTGTGAGCTCTAAGTGTCTGTGCATCTTCACACTGGGGTCCCCTGGGGAGATATGTACACTATCATTACTGAATCATTCAGTGTGCTGTTGAGCGCATGGGACTGTCAAACTTATGAGTTAAATCTACTCATAACCATTGCAAAGCCATTTTGATGCCTATGACAGTTAAAACCTCTTACGGTGAAATCATTTATTGCAGCCTAACATTTCACTACAGCGAGAGTAGGTGCTTCTAGTAATCCTTGAGAAAGATCAAATTGAATAGTAAAAGATGTTTCTCATTGTGGCGATGGCTAAGTGCTTAACCATGGGAGGGTCCAGGGACCACTGAGCCTCCATTTCGGGAAGGACACCATCTGGAGACTCCACAAGAGGAAATCAGCAGAGATTCAGAAAATGACAGGAAGGGAAGTGGCCTCACAAATCAGTAGCTCTTTTCACTAGGAGGCATGCATATGTACAAGCAGGCATGTTTGCAGGGGTCTAATCTTGCAATTGTTTTGCATGTCAACGCGAGATGAGGCATCTTGCAGTTTCTTGGTGAGAATTATATATGGGGTGTCACGCTCTAAGCTAAGTAGTCCTTCACCCCAATCCTTCATTTTATTTTTCTTGGTGTCATGTCTTGCTCAATTAGATGCGTTTGGACTAACCCAAGCCATTCTTCTCTTCCCTTGGTATTTATACCTTTTATGCGGTGGTGCAGAGTCATTCATATTCCCAGCACAGAACTGTTAGAAAAGAAAAGGCATGAGTGTCCTTTCAGCTAGTAACATTTTGAGACCTGAGTATCTTCATTAGAAAGGTGGTGAAAAATGCTCTGGCGTTCTGCTCTCATCCTGTGATTTACCGTCAAAGTCCAGACTGCCTAGATCCCATGCAGCTAAGCATGGGACATGCACTGAGGAAGTATTTAGGGATTGGTGCCTGGGCAGGCCCCTGGAATTCGTCCCTAGTGAGTAGAGGCTGTTGTAACCACTCACAGGCAAAGAGGAGGATGGGAATGTACAGTCAGAGTGTTTTTGCTTGGAAAGTGCTGGACAGCATGGTTTCCCCGTGGACAAAATTCCATTTTCTGAGCAGCTCTAATCACAGACCTGCCTGATAACCCAGGTCACTGCTACAGGAGCTTGTGTTTGTCCTGCTGCTCCTTATACTGTTGAGGAATATAGAGTTACAAAGGCCACTACCTCGATACGGGATTTGTGTTGCAAAACAGCTTTCAATTGAGAAGGAAAGTTGTCAGATTCTTGGAGAAAAAGCCCCTAGCTCAGCAGTTTCCAAACTTTTTTCTTGATGCCCCATTTTCAGGGACAGTGATCTTTCCTCTGAGATTTCAGACTTTTTTGTTGGGAGTCAAGACCCCTATTTTGGGATCTGCTGCCTTAGCTTCTTACATTGGCGGGGTCATCCCCAGTGATGCCACAAAGTAAATCCCTTACAGGCTGTGTCATAAGTTGGTCTGTTTATTCAGGTGGAAAGGAAAGTTTTAGCCCGTGCCACTGCACAGTTAGAAAGATACACTGTGGGGTGGTCACTGTCGCCATACAAAGCACTGGCAGCACCACATGGCACGGCAGCAGATGGACCAGCAGTCTGGTTTACTTTTCGTAACTCTCGTATTTCTGCAAGCAATGCTTGTGAGGAAAGGATTGTTGTACCTGGATTAGTATTTTGGGTGAGAGAGAAACTTTTCATGATGAGATGGCTAGAAGTAACCTCGCGAGGGACTCTCATTCATCCCACTGCCAAAAGACCAGATCAGCTATATTCAGGTATTTCCTGACATGTTTATCTAGCCAACTCTGAAACACCTTCCAACGGTGGGGTCTCTGCAACTGGAGGCAGTCTTTTCTGGTGCTTAAATGTCCTTACCACTAGATCTCAGAGATGACTTCTAATGTTAATCTACCTTTCTGCAATTTACCACTATATTTACCAAATCTACCACTTTCCTTGTTGTATTCGCCATGCGTAAGCAGAACAAACTGTTCTCTTTTTTTTTTGCTGAAACGTTTAAAGTTTTTGAAAACTGTTTTAATGTCTCCTCTTTCCGTTTGTCTTCTCTATAGTAAACAAGCCCCAATGCTTTCAAACTCCCATAGAAATGGTGCTTTCTCAACTTGTGGTTATTATTATTGCTTTCCTCAGGTCTCTCTCGAGCGGGGCCACACTTTCCTTGGGGTTCATTCTCCCTCGGTGGACACAGTACTCCAGCTGACTCCCACCAGTGTTAGCTAAAGCAGATTAGTTTCTGTGCTTTGTTAATTGCACCCTTCTATACTTACATGGTATTTGCTTTTTTCTTGCTACCAAGGCAATGTTGATTCATGCTGAGCTTTTGGTCTACCGCTGCCTTTTCTGCTGTAACCCCCTTTTCTGCCAGGCTGCTAACTGCCTATACATCCTGTATCAGTGGAGGCTGCTATTCCTACTGAAGTGCAATATCTTGCACACGCCCATACAGTATTTTATTCTACTTTTTATCAGTTCATGTTGTAAATATGATGAGATAACTTTGAATTCTATACCTATCTTCCATGTGCACTCCTTCTCGGCTTGCTGTCATCTGCAAATTCAATAAACAGACTTTATCCTGGTCATTAATGAAAATATTGAATATCACCAGGCTGTGAACAGATCCCTGCAGAAACCCCACTGGTGTATCCTTGCATTTTGACAGTGAACCATTGGTAACTACTTTCTGAGTACTATTTTCCAACAGGTTTTGTAGCCATTGTGTAGTGCTTTCATCTAGACCATATTTTCTGAGCTTGCCTGTAGGAATGTCAGGAGAAAGGGTGTCAGAAAGCTTACTAAGGTCAAGATGTATGACTGAACTGCTTCTCTGCTGTCCACAAGACCTGTTACCCTTTTGCTGAAGAAAATTAGATTGGTTTGACATGATTTTCCTTGACAAGTGCATTTTGCGTGTTACTCATCTCCTTGTTATCTTGCAGGTGCTTAAAAGTAGTCTGGTTATTTGTCCCAGTCGGTTCCTGGGAACCAAAGCTAAGCTCTCTAAGCTTTGTAATCCCCTAGTCTTCCCATTTTTCAAGATACATGCCACGTTTGGCCATCTTTTTTCTTTTGTGGAGCCAGGCTTAGCTCCTTGATTTTCCAGATGCTTGCGGGTGAAGGCTGAGGCAAAAATGTCAAGTCTAAGCATGCTTGATTGAGTAATTTTGCACTTAAATAAGGTGATCGGCCATACCACCACCTCCCACCGGCACTGTGGCCTTGCCTCGCCTTCTGGAGAAGCAATATTACAAATCTCTGTCTAAAATGGGAGGTGTCAGGAGTTTACCTGCAGTGTAAATAAGATAAATCACGCATTGTTGGGTATATCAGAGCAGTAGATGTACATAGAGAAGCCCTGTACTGGCAAAATCAGAAGTTCTGTAAACCAGTTAATCTGTGTTTACCCTTCAGCTCTGCCTAGCACTGACCCAAGGAAGGACAAGGAAGGGAATCTGAATGGTATTTCAGTGCCGCTGTTTGGAGATAAAGTAGAACAGACAAGTACCTCCTGGTGTGTGTGTGAAGAACTAACTGTGTCTGTAAGTGGCGCAAGCCTTTTTGTGTAGCTATTTCTAGGCAAATAGGCTTTGACTGAGCCTTGGGGCTTGTTTTGGAAGATTTAAAAATAAGCAGGGAGGTACCTTTCACTTATATTCATGGGCAGTCTTAATTTTGCTTAAAATGGCAAAGAAAAGACAATTCAGGGTAGATTACAGAAATGGAAAAGCAAAAGACTGATAGAAGAGCTTGGAAGCAGAGAAGGGCAGAGGAGAGAGGTATTGGGGGGGCAAAATGTGTGGAGTGAGCATAGGCAAAGATGCAGGTGAATGGAGCGAGGAGGAGAGGGAAAAAGGCGAGTGGAAGAAACTGAAAAGCAGAAAGACAGCAAAGGTAATTGTGCATTGATGGATGTCAAGGTTTTCAAGGACTTAGTCTAAATAGAAGAAAACACAGAGGCTGGTATGGAGGGGAGGAATGAGAAAAGATGGGGAGCTAGCAGAGCATCAAAACTACCTGGAAAGTCTTTGCTTAGTGGCAGAATATGTACATTTCGTGGGGTATTTACGGTCTGTGGCTCCTGTGTAAGCAGGGTGCTGCTCAGCATATAAGCTCGTAATGAGGAGCAAGATGCAGCTTGCATGGTAAAGGTGACACTGTCTAGGATGTGAGCGTAACCAGCACGTGTTCCTTTGGCAGAGCAGGAGGAGGCAGACAACCCTTTAGCAGAGGTATTGCTTTTTAATTCCAGCGTCACGTGTGCTGTCATATTTCTAGCCAGGAGCTAGCCAGCACCTGTGTGGACCAAGACAGTGTTTGTGTCGGCCTCGGGTCCATTTATAATACGGACAACAAGCAGAAGCTTGAGGACTCTGGGCTGTGCGAGCCTGGGACCGTTGCACCAAGCTGGAAGGCAGTGCGCTCTTGGCACTGAAACAGGGCAGGGGAAAGGCCCTCGCTGGCATTAAGGTGCAGTTGAATTTATGATCGGACACAATCAATAGGAACAAAGCTGGATGACAGATAAAGAGCCCGAGAATGGTTATTGTTGCAGTATGAAACCATGTTGCATTGATTCATGACACTTGGGGATTATTCTGCCTTCAGGTACAACCTGGCTTTTAAAAGTGCTCTATTTACACTTTTTACAACCTGAAATACAGTCAAGTGGACTAGATTTTTCTCCAAATTGAGAGATGTCCAGCTCTGGAGTTTGGTTCAGCCAGCTAGAGAAAAACAGCCAGCCAGCTGCAAACTACTGATTTTCACCCAGGCGCTCCCCTCGATACCTGTGAAGTTGCTGCCTCGCACCTTTTGGCAGGAGCACATCGCTTGCCCTGCTGAGCTCTCGGCAGAGTGACGGGGAAGGTACCACGACCCAAAATGCAGGGAGAAAGCCGAATAAAAATGTAACAAAGGGGCTGTGATCATTTGCAAAGAATGTGTAATGGGAATTCATTCTGACTAGACCATCTCAGCCAGCGTACAGCCCGGAGGACAGTTTAGAGGAGGAAGAGAAGCAGACACAGAAGGAGGCAGGTGGGATCTTGGGGGAATATGGGAAGTCTGATGGAGTGAAATAGGATGGAGGTGTGAACTAAAAATAGAAGAGCAAGATGTTATTTCTGAGGGCTTTGTCCCAAGGGCTCTTAGTCATCTCTACAAGAGCAAGTGGAGAAGAAAGTTAGGAGTGATAGAGGCCAAGACTTTATTTTGGGGAAAAAAAAAGAGTGTTTTCACTAAAGAAAGTGTATGGGCAGGAACAGATTTTGCCTTAAGGGTTGTTTGTCGTCGGCAAAGGCAGACAGCACTATGGACTCCCACAGTCCTGCCAGTTCTGCTGCTGGAGGCAGCTTGGTGCAAGCAGCCAGCTTGAAAGGGAGAGGTAGGGAAGAGGAACTGTGCTAGCTGGGCCTTTTTCTCTGCTCCTGCACTTCATCCTGATCTGTGCAGGACCTTGCCAGGCTGGTCCTGGTGTTGCATCCACAAAAATCAAGTGGGCACCTCACAGCATAAACAACCGTTTCCCTTCAGACTTGCTGGCATTATGCGAACGCCATGGAGATGGGAGGCCGCTTTTCAAGACCTGCAGGGCTAACACCATTATCCTGACTCCCAGAAAACACCGCTTCTGGTCCTCTGAGAAAGGATGAAGCTGGTCCTCCAGGTAACTGGCAGGCAGTGATGAAGTCTGATAGGAGTCTAGGAGCCTGCACCTAAGCCTGAACCAAGGGATTACTGTGCAGCTGCTCTTGCCTTGCCCAGGGAGAGGTTAAGTTGCCTGGTGCGGGCTGTCACGGGCTGACGGTTTGACGTCGCCTGCTTATAGATCCCAGGACTTGGCTAGGCCCCACCACTTTAACTTGCACTCTTAGTAAATCACGAAATGGAATGGAATTTTCTTCCGAGTGACAGGTAAATCTTGGCCACTCTCTGGCTGCTGTACCGGTGTCGCTTAATTCTGTAATCCCTTTGCCCTCCATTCCTTGGTGCAGCAAGCGCATGCTGGGAAGCATTGGAGTGACAAGTGATTTCTCTGTGCCTGACACCTCGGCTGGGAGACTTGATTAAGTGAAAATATCTTTGCATTCATTTTTTTCAGGTACAGAGAGAGTAAAATGCAGCCAAGGAATCGGCTGGGGCTGGGAAACATTACAGAGTTTTCCTGCTCAGCTGCCTGCCCTGCCTCTCAGGCCAGTGCCCTTGTTGTGTTGCATATGCAGCCAGTTTTATGGGGAGATGAGGATTTGCCTTGCTGTTTCCAACTTTACTCTGGCAGACTTCGAGAGGTTTTCTTCCAGGTCTAGTGTCTCTGCAGTGTTCCTTACAGTGCTGCCTCCTGCCAGAATTAGAGACTCGGGTACTCCCAACCACTCGCAAGGTGAGGAAGTGGCTTCTTCCACCCACTGCCACCAGCTGCCAGCCTGGGGAGCCGGAGCAGCTGGGAGCTTCCCCCATCAAGAAGGCCGTAGATCATTCCCTCCAGCATCTTTCACCCTGCCTTGAGTGACATTACTGCAGCTCTGGGGACTGTTATTAGTATTCAGTGGTACGCTTTTAAGCAAAACCTGAGAAAGGAATTAATCTGTCAATAGGAATGAATATACTGGACAGTGATTTATGCAGATCCTGTACTCAGAGTGACTGTGTTCGTTTCAACTGCATCTCTCAGGCTTGTTCCCAGAGCCAATACACAAACTTGCATTTAAAGTAACATTACAGCTGGCTGATCATTTGTTCAACACCTAAGTCCATGCAAGCACTGCTATACCCAGGAGTCAAAGCTGCGGAGAAATGCATGCGTCTGTCACTTCTTACAAAGCTCAAACAGTAAGAGACACAGCCAGGGCAAAGGGCTCTGATTAGTTATCCGGGGCACGTATACTGGACTCTGGAATCCTGCACATGTAGGAGCCTTAGCATGTGCTTGTAACTGCACAAGTACTGCGCCTCATCACTGGATACATGTATGGAAACGTATGTACAGCTGCGTAAATGTAGCAGTGCATCTGTGGGAGTAGAAGGCTGTGCTCTTCCTATGTGGCAAGCGCAACTATAAAATCCTGGCATTCAGTGTGTGTATAGTTAAAAATACAACAGGGAACTGTTCATTTGGGTGCACAGGACCCTGAGAGCACACATTACAGCAACAGCCTGGTACAGCGACAGCCTGGTCTGGTTGGAAAAGCATTTTTGTAGGTCAGGAGACTTATGCTGCGTTTCTCACTGTCCTCCTTATTTGTTGTGACACTTCGTACAAGCCACTTCACAGATCTGTATCTTTTTCCTGGTTTCTACGCTGAAGGCAATCGCAGCACTACCAATTCTGGAATTTTTTTTCATGTGTCTCAATGATAATTTGTGCTTTACCAGATGCCTCTGCTGCTGAAAGTAAATTGTTCTCAACCTTTCGTGGTTTTGGTGGCAGAGCAAGGATTGAAAATACGGCTTGCATCCACCCTTGAGGCTCATATAATGACAAAAAGAAGGGGGAAAATGAACTTTTCTTATTGTGTGGAAATCCTTTCTATTTTCTAGAAAACTGATTAATGATGTTTGCATGATTCAGGGTTGTGAATGTTTATTGGAGTACTGACAGGTTTCTTCAGCCTTGTCTAGGTAGGGCACCGTGCGTTGCTCCAGTGAAAGGTGTTACAGCTTTGCAGGCCGTTGCGTTGTACCAGGAGGCTGTCACAGGGTTACTCATACAGTAACGCTCCCAGGTCCACAGTGAAGGCACACAGCTCAAAACCTACAAATATTTATGTATTTATGTAGAGAAAAGCACTTAAAAACTGAGAGGTTCAGACACAAAATGTGTTCAAATAAACTGCCCGTGAATTGAATAGAGATCACAGAGAAGAGAGAGAAAAGTACATTGAGACATAGTTGTGCTGTTGCATATGCTTTCAGGTGTGACCACGGTTGGGAATAGAGGTGAAGCCCTCTAATTAAAAGAGCAACATCTCTCCATCTCAATGTATGCGAGTGTGAATTGCTCCCCCCGAGTCAAGAGCATCCCCTGCGATGTGTGGAGCAGCACAGTTGCAGTGGCAGCAGCGCTGCCAAGGCTCCTGATTGAGTTCCACGATAGCTGGGGGGGGTTGGCAGGAGAGAAACAAAACAAAACAAAAACCAAACAAGACCGAGCTTCTGAAGTCACGGTTCATTTCAGTTTTCATTACAAAACAAGAATGCAATGGAAAGGGGGCCACTCTATAATTGACATGATTTAAAGTCTTGGGAGGTGCAGCACCTGTACTTACATTGTTTGCATGCTTGATGTTGACGGTGCTGACTGCCCATGGCTGCCGGGCCACAAACACTATTGCTACACGTGTGTGACCATCCTTCCTGCTCCTTCCTCCTACCTTCCTCTTACTTTCTGGTACACAATGCGAGCCCGTGCATTTGCTACCTGGCATCTTTTCCCACCCACTTCACAGATGGGAAGAGAGAGGCTTCGGCTGTTACCCAGAGTTTCTCATCTCCCAGACTGGCTGTATTCTGCAGCAAACTTCTCTTAAAATTGTTGAGATTATTACTGTTGTATATTTTATACATACGCGTGCACACACACATATATATGGTTTTTTTTATATATATATATTCTTCCGTCTCCCTCTGCAGCTGAGAGACGCACCTGGGATTTATCTCTGTAATGAGAAAAGGGAGATAGGGAAAAGTAAGGGCATTTTTCTCTGGCTTGGATTGTAAGTCATTTTGATATTCATTGTAAAAGATGCTTTTCAAATATTTAAATGTATGTGCGCTCACATATCAGTTCTTCAGGATGGATTGTACGCGACGTAATCACTGTTTTATATCTCTTGTGCTCTGTGATGTTCTCCTGTATCCATTCCTTTCGGTAACTTCATCTGGGAGAGGTGGGAAGATGAGGAGCTGGAACTCGGATTACTTCCATGGCCCGTGCTCTGTCATCATCTTTTTTTGGAATGGACTAAGGCTAGAGAAGAAATACGCTCACCCTTGGCCAGAGCTCTCACCTTTTCCAGCACTACCATTTCTAGGGGATGGAGTGGGCTTAAAGTAGCTGAGCCCTCCCGAAGAAAATGCTTTTATATCCTCATGGGAAAGGCTGAGCTGGGGTTTTGCTTGATAATTAGCTCAATGTGCTTGGTAACTAGCTCAAACAAAGGGCATTTTGGCTGAGGCGGGAGAAGTGTACAAATTCAGAGGTATCAGTGACACCTGTCCAGGTTCACCCTAGTGTGAAAATCTCTTCTTGTGACTTGGGAGGGTGGGAGAGAGGGAGGGGTGGGCACGTTTGCTCCATCTTTGCATGGCTGGGGATAGGGGCTGGCCATGCCACGTGCAAACTCTTCCTCCCCCTTCGTCCTTGGAAGGTCTGCTCCCTGTCAGGTGTGCCATCCCAGAGGTATCAGTGACACCTGTCCAGGTTCACCCTAGTGTGAAAATCTCTTCTTGTGACTTGGGAGGGTGGGAGAGAGGGAGGGGTGGGCACGTTTGCTCCATCTTTGCATGGCTGGGGATAGGGGCTGGCCATGCCACGTGCAAACTCTTCCTCCCCCTTCGTCCTTGGAAGGTCTGCTCCCTGTCAGGTGTGCCATCCCGCCATCTGCTCCCAGCCCCGCGCCACTGG
>NW_009195797.1:60098-92697 GCF_000690835.1 Fulmarus glacialis | reverse complement strand
CGAGGCGTGGGAATCTGCCTGAGCTCCCGCCGACGCCGTCGCACCTGCACGAGTCCCGGCCGGCCACAGGCGGGAAGCCCGAGCCCGTGGCAGGGTGCCGTGGCTGAGGTCCGGAGGCGGTGAGGATGTTCCCCCCTCGTCGCCTCTCCCTCATTTGAGCGGAGGGGGAAGCGGTCCCAGCTGCAAGTGGCGGGGCAGCCCTGCTCCTCCCCAGGCCGCTGCATCCAGCAGCCTGAGGCATGGTCACAGGGAAGAGGGGAGTTGGGGGCCAAGTCGCGGAGGGAGGGAACTGTTTCCAAATAATCATCTCTCCCTGGCTTATGGGAGAGGAACAGAAAGAGCAAGTGGAGCACAGAAGGATACGGGGTAGGAGGAAGGAGAAGAGGTTGGTGGAAGGGTCCCAGCTGCCTTGCGCTTCTGCTTTCAAGACAGCAAGTGCATGCTGCCCTGTTACCTGCAGGGCTTGGTAAGGCAGTTCATGATCTGTCACTGGCTCACTGCTGGAGCTTCCAAACTCGAACGGCTCAAGAAAACAGGACTGCAGCCCAGCAAGGAGTAGACAGAAAGGGAAGGTGCAGACCTTTTGCACCAACCAGAGGGAGATGAGAAGTTTCCTGTCACAAAAAAGAAGCATTTTTCTCTAGGAACCCTAAATACGGGGCATCGTTAAATTATTCTGATTTTTTTAAAGAGGAGCTTGCACCAAGGCCACTGTGTGAGTGTGGTTCACTGTCAGGACTCTGGTAATGGCTCAGATATCTTTCTGCTCTTCAAACTTCTCCGTAGGGCAATCATTTAAAGCCAGGAGTTTTTCTACTGTCCCATAGCAATATACTAAATCCAGAACAAGACTGAGGAATCGTTTCCGGAGTTTGAGTTCTGGCTGGCATGAAAATAGGCTGTAGATTTCAAATTTTGGTGTATGTTGTGACCTCTCCATGTCTGGGAACCACAAATGTGAAAGTTGGATCCACATATGAAAGGGTGTGCCGTAGAATTTCAGAAATATTTGCATGTAGAGTTCAGACTCGTCCTGAAGGTTTCTGGGAGCTCCTCTCTTAGCTGGAGAGGTGCAAGTTGTCCTGTGAGCTGTGTGTGCCAATCCTGATTTAAACCTCGTGCATTCTGCGAACAAGCAGGCTTGGATGAATTACTTTGATTTTATGCCATGGCCAAAACAAACCGTGAGTTACATTTTTCGTCCTGGTGTTGTTTTTCTGGGTTCCTGTCCCTCAGGCAGAATCACCGATGGGCATAGAAGAGGCATAAACCTCCTACTCTTTGTAAGTAGTTATTGTACCAAAGAGAGGTGGCAGTGCTTGGAAAGGGTGGGAGGCCTGAGCTTCGAACTCCTGTTGCAGAAGAGCAATTGGATCTTGAGAGCTGCATATCCTAGGTGAGGAGTTCAGCTACTCACTTAACTTTTTGTCCCTTTATGTCCAAAAATTTCATTGTGGGAATGCTCCTGTTGAAAGTTCAGGGAAAGCTGATAACAATGAAAAATTTTGGCTTTTTTGTATGAGTTGGCGTGTTCCCACTCAGTTTCATCCAGTCACTCCCAGGCACTTTTGAGACATAAATCTATGCTCTTCCCACTTTTGAGGTCTGTTCAAAAGCCCCTTTGACGGTCAAGGCTGGAACCCTGGCCCTCATTAATCCCTCCCAGTTGGTCCTCCTTGCTTTGAGAGCACCTTGCAAATGCAGCTGAAAAGGTATGGAATAAGTTCTTTGCCCTCTCCTCTGCCCTCCAAAGAGGGGGCTTCACTTTCCGAAGTTGGGAGCTGCTCTTGTGCCTTAGCTGTACCACTGCTTATCAGCGCAGAAGATCTGAAAGGATTGACAAATAGATTAATACCTGGCAGCTATGGCTGAAACTAGCTACCTCTGAACGGGCAATCATTTATCACTAAATTACTTTCTCTAAGCCAGGTAATTTCTGATCAACATGCACAAAAACAAAGCCACAGCAGTGATGTGATGTTAACCAGAGGCCATTCCTATTCCCTGGGCTGGTGCAGCAATGAATGCAGAGAGAATTGTCACTTGAAAGGTTTATGAAGCTTAATGAAAAGTGACATTGCAAGATGCTGGGGAGGGAGGGGTCCACAAGGCTAGGTCTAGTTTGTCCAGTAACGAGTGCCACATGTGGAGATGACGTATGGCTGGAATAATTGCCACTCAGGAGCGAGTGGTACTGGCAGAGCCAGTGCTGGGACAGGATGGGAGGGCGTTGGCTACAGAACAGGGACTAAAGTGCATGAACTGTGCGGTAGCCTTGCTTTTTATGGAGGTGGAGGTAGCCCCATACTATGAGTTTTTAGTGTAAAAAGGGTGATGAGAGGTGAAGCCTGCCTCAAGCAGAACCACAGAGCGTGATACGTTTGGAACCGTTGGCTGTTTAAAGCTCAGCACAGGGATTCAAATCCAAAAGTTTTGGCGTGGCATGACTGATGTCTTTTCTGTGTTTGTAGCGGACCAAACTAAGAGCCCAGTCTAAGCCTTGTCAAAATCTGGGGCATTCAGTTCCGACATGGTAACTCCTGAAGAAGAATGTCTTTTGCATTTAATGAATTTTAAATGTGCTGCAGGTCTTCAGGGATCTTTAAAATTCAGAGGAGTTAGAAGAGGCTCCTCACCTCACAGAATAGGGCCTGGTGGAAAGGAGGAGCAAGGGCATTTCTGCATGTCAAGGGAAGTCGTGGCCAAGTTCTTATAGGGTACCTTGGCTAAAGCCATACCAAGCGCCTTTGACGAGACACGTTTGTAGTATATCTCTCTGGCCACGCAAGGTTAATTTTATTGTGCCTCATAGGGATTCTGTAATTGATGTGCATGCATACTTTTAGGCTGTGCATGACTGTCAATGCAAAGTAAAACGCTCCCCATTAACCTGCTGAGCTTTTCCCCTTCCTCTCTGCACCTCAGGGATTGCTAGCCAAGGCACCCAGGGCATTTCAGTGGATGCCTTTTCCCTGGAGCTCCATACCCTTTCCAGTATTTCCCAACTAATATCTGGGAAGAAGGGAGCCGCTAATATCTGTAAGGTTTGTTTCTTGACAAATGTCCCATTTTCACAGGCAGTTGAACTGAACTGCAGCTTGTGCTCCGTTCAAACATGTCAATAAACATTATTGCAAAGACGTACAAGCAATAATGGGAATGTATAAAACTCACCTTTATTGCTTCTTGCCGTGAATTTACGCGCTGCTCTAAACAGCTTTTACTCCTCCAGGGGAAAGCCTTGGGATTTTGCCTTTACTGGCATGTTGATTTCCCCAGTTTATACCAAAGACCCTTGCCGCCTTCTCTGTCTCCCCACCACAAGTGCTAGGGACGGGAACACTGCAGCAGAAGTACGAATACATGACTGAAGCTGCAGTCAGGCTCAGTTAAAAGCTGAAGAGGTGAAGTTGCCATTCTCCGGGATAAGCTGCTGTATATGTTATTGCCCATCCTTTGCTTGATCACACAATGCCAGGGAGTAAATTACATTCGACAGTGCAGCGGAAGGGAACAGCTCAATTCCCCTCTAGCTGTAGCTTCACGAGTGTGGCAGTTGTATTTTAGACGTAGGGATGGAGGCTGCTCACTGCACTCCTGCAATGCTTTCGCTGATGCCAGTTAAGGTATTATGAACAAGGCACAGTGAAGCGCTTCATCGGTGGTTCAGTGCTGTTTTTCCTATAGTGAGAGGTGCTCAGCGGTACTCTTTCAGCATGAAAGCTTCTTGGAGAACATCAAGGGTAAAACCCATTCTTGAGCTGCTCCATGGCAGAAATAGGGTAAGAAGCAGCACAGATGTGTGCAAAAGCTTCCCAATAGGAGTTTCTTGGTAACTGGGAAGCATGGATCAGGAAAACTAGCAACACATGAACACAATACGCAAGCCTGATGATCGTTGCAGAAAAGGGACTGGTGGTTTTGCTACTACTCCATAGTGCCAGCAGCTTTGCTCTAGCCTAATAATTCCTTTCCTTCCTCTCTGGGGTTCAGCGACTGCCCCTTGCCTTGTGCCTTGTATAATAACTGCAGCAGGGACTGCGGTTTTGCTCTGACTTTGCGCGGGACCAGGCACAACAGCTTCTTGGTCCCACCATGTATTCTCTGTACTCGTACCAACGCTCCACACAAACAGCGTGCTCTCGCTGCTTTATCCCGCTGTCCTCCGTCTTCTGCCTGGGGAGATCCTTCTGCTGGAGTGCCAGCTCCCATGGGTGAGCGAAGGACTGCCGAGCGTTAAAGGTCTGGGAAGCGGAGGTTGGACGAAGCAGCTGCCTTCTTTCCCCTCATCGCCCGGCTCACCCAGGAGCACGGTTACTCTCTGCTTCCCGGGCTCCTGCCCAGATCTCCCAGCTTTGTGCCAACGGGCGGGCTGTTAGTTCGGCGCCGGCTGCTACTCGTGGAGCTCTCGCCATGCTCTACTGCCCGTGGCACCGATGCTCGCGTGGCTCCAGGCTCTACCCGCGCTTCCCAGCGGCACTGTCTCTGCCTGCCAGCAGGCAGGGCCCTAGCAGTATTTTATTAGCCTTAGCTCTCCGATGGCTGCTGCCCTCCTGCTTTCCCTGGCGCTGCACTGCCCACCTGGCCGTGTTTGGTGCCCGGACGCCCTCGTGGGCTGGCCTGACTCTCTGCGGGGCCCCCTGCCATCCTGTGACCCAGGCCCAGGGCATCACAGGGGCTTAGGCCAGCCGATCTCCTGCAACAGGCTCTGAAATTTGGGTCCTCAGCCCTCTTCTTCCCAGCCAAGGGCCCACTGTAGCGTGGAGCAACAAGGGTGAGCTTTGGGGCTGGCCTTGATGTAGCAACTGGGCCTCCTCGACTCATTAATGGTGTCTGGCAAACTTGACGCCCCATCCTTCCCAGTCCATTTCCGTGTCTGCAGCCGTGTTCCTGCCTTGCTCCTTTTTTGGTGGGGAAGAGGGGGGTGCTTCTAAGAGGTCAGCATGAAGTAGTATTGGTCCAGGCTGTAAAGCACAGGAAGGGCTGAGGGAAAGCTGCAGCGCTCCCATGAGCTGATATGCCTTGTGGTTTCGATCCTAGGGCATGTTTGCCCAGACCTAGGTACTTAGATTGCAGTAATTTCGTTTTGATTGTCCTTGGTGGGGCAGGGGGACAGCATGGCAGGCTGAGTTTTTTTTCTGTGGGTTGGCCCCCCTGTTCCAGAAGTATTCTTAATTCCTGCCAAAAGTCCTTTTGCCTGTCTGTGGCTCCAGAAGCTCCTGCTTGTTACAGCCTCCCTGCCGCATGGGGAGGCAGTGCGGGATGTCGTTGGGGCTCATGCTCTCTCCTCAGCTAAGGAGAAAAGTTTTTGGGTAGGGAAGAGAAAGGAACAGCCAACAGTTGTCGGCAAGGAGAGAGAGCTCAGTCCCCTGGCCTGTTTGCTTTCTGTCTTCCCTCCTGCTTGCTTTTACTCCAGCTTTTGGAGAAGAGCACGGGACTCACCTGAACTGGCCTCTTGCTGGTGGGAGGGTGCCTGCTCTCGCAGCAGCAGGAGAAGCAGAGCTTGGGTGCGTAGGGCCAGGAACAGCAGCGGTGGGGGCTTGGAGAGGGATGGGTGGGGGCTTGGAGGGGTAGCTGGGGGCTCTGCAGGCTAAGGAGGGACTGAAGAGGAGCATGGGACCCCACACTGGAGAGCGCCTGGGGGAGTCCCCATAGCAGGATCTGAATCACCTCAGCCCTGCAATTTGAGGACAGTGGGTATTGTTATAATGTTCTTACATATTATACTAGCAATAGGCAAGGGAGATTAAAGCATACAAAACCAGGCAAGTAACCATAGAAAGTTTGTGTGTTTGTTTTTTTTTTTTAAATTTATTTACAAACCTAAGGTCATGGTTGTCTGTACTTGCACAAGCCCAGTAGACTGACTGTATTCCAGTGGTTCCCAGCATCTGGAGTTTCAGGCCATCTGGGCACAATTTAGAGGAGCTGGGAGGTTGCTGTATTGACCATTCAGTGGGTGTAGGAAGTGTGAAAGTGTTGTGATCTCCAGTTTCATGAGGACTAGCTTTGTCTCAGCCTTCTGACGATCACATTTTGTTTTTACCTAATCACAAGAAAATCCCTGAAAGTAGGTATGATGGCTAATAAAGGGAAGGCAATGGTTGAAGAAGATTGCATCAAGTGGATGGAGCTCCTAATAATTTGTGGAAATAGGTGCAAAGTGACTGGCTTGACCCTTGCACTTTCTGGTGCTAGGAAGGAGATCACAATCAGAAAGCAGGATAAGGCATGAAGCTCCTGTTTTCATGTCTTCAAAAACTTTGGGTTCTCAAAGCGTTGTCAGATAAAAGCCAGTTCCTGTTACAGCTGGGAGTGGGTTGACACTTCTTTGCTCACTGAAATCACACCATCCATATAAAAAAGGGTAAGAAATTTATCCTTCCCCAAGCAAATAGATTTGCTTTTGTTCTCATCAGCACTGTAGTTTGAAGTCTGGAAGATACCAAGGGAAGAGCTGGAAGTGTGAGACTTTTTCATGTTCATGGCATGGTAGATATCTAGACATGGATCTCTGCCCCTTCCTCTGCTTCTTTGACCTGTGTGTTGGGAGGGCTTGGGAGAAATAAGAAGGAAGTAAATGTTATTTTTTTCATAAAAAATGGAAGTACAAGTGGTCATGCTAATGAAATAAGCAGCTGCTGGGTTAAGATATCTTAGACTGTCCAAAACTAGCCAGCCCTGCTCTGTTGCAGATGCTGACACTGCTAGTGCACTGCCCTGGGACTTAGCTTCCAATGGTTGTGTTAAAAATGAGCCAATTTTGAATATCTCATCATAGTTTGCAGTAAGAAGTTCCTCGTCTTATTAATATACTGTGTACTCCCGGAAAGGTGCCTATATGATAAGATCCAGCACTTGACTAACGAACAGTGCTGCTGGAAAGGAGAGGAGGCACAGGCAGAGCTAGATGTGGGGGCTGGGGAGGGTATTTGAAGAAGTGTATAAGGAAACTTGTTATAAAAGAGAACAGGTTATATCAAGGCAATAAGAAGTGAGCTCAGAAAGAAAAAATGAGGAAGATACGCTGGAAGCAGAGACGGAGAAAAAGGCAATGAGAGAGCAAGACCAAAGATGGAGGCTGGAGTAGAGGAAGAGTTTTATCTGAGTAGGAAGGAGGAGAAGAAAACTATATACGGAGGAAAAAAGCCCGACATCTGAGCACCAAGCTCATGAAAAAGACAGGATCCTGCAAAGGATCTCAGAGAGTCGTAGGAGATGAATTAAACATGGCCCCAAAGCGACCAGAATCCCTGAGCAGCATAGAAAAATGAGTCTGCGAAGGAATATATGAACTACGAGTGAAAGCAGTGGCCGGACTCTAAGTCCTCCTGTGCAGGTGTCTTGTCTTTGCATTTGTCTGTAAAGTGCTCTGCACACCTCTGCGACTGCTGTATGAATAAACTAGGCAGAGAAAAGGAAAAAGTAGGGAAGGTAGAGGGTAAAGGACACACATACACAAGAGAAAGAAGTGCATTTCTTTTTTTAAAGGGCAGACACCAGTGCCTTGCTGTCAGATTGGCTGGGTTTTATTCCTGGCTCTGCCACAGACTGGCTTTGTGATCCCGTGAAGGTCCCTTCACCTCTCTGACACTGTTTTTTTCATTTGTGCTGTGGGATGATGATAAAAACATGATCCAAGCACAGGTGAGGATATTCACAGCCCTCCTCCCCCATCAAGTTGCTGTTAATGTTATCATCATCATCATCTTTTAGAGGTGAGACAGTGACATGTCCCTGCCTGCAGAGCAAAAGATGGACAGAGAAACAAGAGGCTGCACTCTCAGTCCCTTCACACTCCCATTAGAACTGGGGATCTCAGCACCCTGATACTGCCTGGAGGGCAGCAGTGCTGAGGGTGAGGAGGGGTGTAGCCCACCAAGGCTGTCTGCAGGGCCTTCTTACTCAGCTAAAGCTGCTGACAGCTATACTGCTATTTATTTATTTGGCTGCTGAGGACAGAAACAGCAGGAGATAATCATAAGAAAATCATAAAAAAGAGGGAAAACCAGCAGATAATATTCTGCAGAGGGATTTAACGGGGTGAAAAATTGTCTCTTGCCAAACTGTCTATGACACTAAAAACTGTCTCCGAGATCCTCACTCTTCCTCCTCAACAGAGGCTTAAGGAAAGCGACAGGCAAGGCTCTGAGCCAGTGTCTGGGGGTTTTGAAAATATGACAGGCAGGAGCCTGGGTTTTTCTCATCAGCATCTTTCAGTGGCATGGATGCAATCAGTCATTCTGGCTGTTTCTCTCTGAACAGGACCATCCCCTCCTCCTGCCACAATGAGTTGAGGGGAGGACACTTGGGAAACGCCACTCTACACCCCAGTCTTTCAATTGAGATGAATTTTTCCCTGTGCTGCAAAAGCATGGTCAGATAGCTGGAAAGGCTGCAGGCAGCTTGCTGCTGCTTTAGGAGGCAGGAGTTTCAAAACTAATCCTGAGCTTGCTGCGCCAATCCGGCATCGGCAAAGTGGGACCTGCTTGAACAGAAGTGGCAGCTGAGGTTTAATTCAAACTGGGCAGATCCCTCCCACTGAAACCATCTTTGGCAGATTCCCCCTGCCCTGCTGGAAGCTCCCTCTGGCAGGCAGAGGTGTCGAGGCTTGGGAAGTGCTCCTGTTCTGCTGTCGTGTCACAGTATGACGCGAACTTTATGGTTTTGTGAGGTGCAGGGACAGGGTAGGGCAGCTGTCGGGGGCTGGCTGAGATGAGAAGGGTCCAACTCATTCTCTAGAGTTGGCTGTAGAGACTCAATCATGTGAGGCAGAGAGCTGCTTTTAGAAGAAAGCAAAAAAAAAAACTTTTTGTTCTGCTTTCCAGTACAGGAAACTGGATGGGAAAAGGTAGTTAGGCTGTCAGACTTAGAAAATCTGTTTGATTCTCATCACTGCTAGAGGCTGCAAGTTTGAGTTTGAGGAAGTAATTGAATCTTGTTGTTTCCCTCTTTCAAATGGGCATGGTAGTTTTTCCTAGCCTCCCAGGAAGGCTGGTGAGCTGAAATCCATGTGCAGGGTGCCCAGATAGGATGTTGCTGGTGGTGGTCTTGTAAATGTCGGGTCAGATTTCCTGGAGAACAACCACAGATGGAAAAGCTCTCTCAGCTCCCATCCGACTGCTCCCTCTCCTTACAAGGTTGTTTCCTACACACTGTTATTCCCTGTATATGTCCCAAGCAGTGAGATTTCTCTTAATGGCCTTAGTTGATCTCACTGGAGTAGAGGAGGAGATCACACATCAGGCTGAGCATTGTGCCTCAGTTCTGAACTAATTTACCATTTCTCTTACTCTCTAGTTCTTATCCATCCAGCTTTCTCCAAGGAAAACCTGATGTGAATGCAAAGCAGCTACCGGGCTCTGTAAGGCAGTCAAGCGATGAGGGGAAGATGTTCTTCCAGAGTGTAGTGGAGGCAGCATCTTCATGGGACAAACCCCAAAGACTTATCAGAAAGCTGGTAGGAGCTGAATCTAGTTTAAGCCCCGCATGCAAAGAACCCTGCTTTCCGGGAAGGTGTTCACCTGGAAATAAGTTGGCATGGTCACCACTGTTTAGCTGGTTGGATATGGTGTATCTGTTCCTCAGCACAATTTTCTTGCAGTAGAACTAATGTAGGTGCCGGTTCCTTTGTCTCTGTGTGGAAGAGCTGAGGTTTAATTTAAACAAAGATCTGCTTTTGCCACCAAGGGTTAAAGTGCTCCACTGAGGTCTACACCACTAAAGTAGCACTTTAATCAGCAAAGCACGAGTGTAAAGGTTCTTTAACTATGTAAATCACAGTCACTTGGTGTTAAGGACTTGTTTCGGACATGGGGATGCAAGGAGATGTAGCAGTATGGCAACTCCTGACTTCCCCATGCTTGTGAATAGGGAGGAGAAGCCACCTGTACAATTTTTGAGGGTTTAGCTAATACAAAAATGGCTTACAGACACCCCATGATCCTTATAGTCCTGCCCGAGGTTGGCGTCAGACTCTCAGACTATCAGGTGCAAGGGCTCTGTCCTTCTGTCCTGGACAAGGCAGTTCACTAGATTGTGGGCAAACAGGCTTAGTAGTACAGGCTGAAAACACCCTTGTGAAGTAGGTTTGAACTTGAGGGCTTGATCTTCCAGGCATTAGACTGGACCTATACATAGGGCAGGAAGAACATTGTAAAGCAGTGTATTTCCAAAATGAAGTCAGTTTACAATTTTCCACTAAAGCACTTGAGGTCTGTTGAATGTCCATCCTGCCCAAAAATTGGAGCTATTTGTAATGCATATCTTTCTGTAAAGATGGAAATGGTTCTTTCAGTGGTAATTGCTCTGTAAAAGAACTAGATAGGATATAACTGAGAGAAAATGTTTCTTCTCATGCCTATGGTGACTCGGTTCATTTTGGTATCTTTGATCAAGCAATTCAGTGACAAAGCTATTCAGCAAAACAACGTCCTTTCACTGGGATTTTTTGCATGTTTGTGCAGCATCTCCAAACCCAGTATGCGCCAGCACTTGAACAAGCAATTCTCAGCTTCCTCCCAGCCAACCGTGCTGCCTCTAGACGGTTTTGGGGGAAGCATAAAAAAATCCTTTCTGTTCAAAAGTCCTGAAGCGTTGATCAGCAGGAGGTCTGCTGCTGATAGACTCTCTTGGCAATGAAAGAGATCATAAATTACCCCAAATGACCTGCATTTCAGAAACAGAATTTGCAGTATTAAAAAAGAGAGGGCAGATCAGGACAATAAGATCCCGGGAAGTCCTCAAGGAAACTTTTAGAAATGCTGCTGCCAAACCCCCTCGGAGTTGCCAGTGTGGCTCGTTGTTGCTGGGAAGCCTTGTTCTGGCCACTCTTTGTATCTCAGACATGCTCTGGCATTGCTATTTACAGAGACAACAGGAAAGGACAGGGGGACGCAGCAGGCTTGGGAACACTGTCTATTTACATGGAAACAGTGGTGTTAGGGTCAGGAAGTATAGGGCCGCCATACGGCTGCTTTCCTAATAGCCTTCTCTGACAATAAGTGCCTTTGTCCTGCCATTGCCCCCCAGTTACAGCATCTGAGGTGTGCTCGCAGAATAGTTTTTGAGCTATTGAATTGTGGTCACAGTGTCACTATACTGTTGGCATAGGGGCACGGTAGGTTTTTGTGACAGGGCCAGTGCATCACCCCCTCATTGGAGTGTGCTGGTCTTTCCAGCCATGCCGAGCCCACGCGCTTCAAGGGCACCACAGCTCCATTTGCCCGTGCGATGGACCGGCGTGGGGAAGGCACAGAGAGCTTGCTCGGGGAGTTGCCTCATCTTCACCAGTCCCCTAGACACCCTTTTATTCCTGTTGCCTGTGTTTTTTCCCACCACTCGCTGGCCTGCTCGTGGGGCTCAGCTGGAGGGAGCCCGTGAGCAATTTGGGCAGGGCAAGGGTGTGCAAACAGGGTGTGCCTGTTTGCAGCAGACCACAACGGCTCGGGGCTACAGATCAGCCAGAATGAAAGCGATGGCAGCAAGCTACAGCAGTAATTTGAAGGGCTTATCGCTTTCCACTTTATTTCCATGTGGGAGGGTAAATATCAGCTGCTGCTGACAGGGCTTCCATTTTGATTTTAACCAAATGAAAACAAATACTTTTTAATGGAGAATTTTCTTGACCGGGTTAACAACCTCCTCCTACTTCTCTGTTCTCAGCACCAAACTGTCACCCGTTAGTCCCTTCGTCTCTGTCCCACCCCCACCATCAGCGTGACCCACGTTATCAAACGGCTGTTGCGAGGGCCTGGTTCACAGTCACTCAATGTCCAAGTGGGCTGAGCATCCACAGCTCCTACCATGGCAGGGTTTCAAACCACCGTTTCCGTCTCCCAAAACTTAGCATCAGTTTGAGGCACCACAAGGTGCGAGTCACTTCAGAAAACTGCATTCATGGTGATTCATCAGTGTTTACACAGAGATCCTCTGACAGTGCTAGCAAAAAAACATAGATCTCCTGGCTCTCCACTGCATGGATTCATTCTTTGCCTATACCATCTGGCTTTTTATCTCTAACGTGTATAGCGAGCGTAACAGTGATAGTCAAGGGGACAAGGATTTCCTCGTTAAGGTGTGGAAGGCAGAAAGCAGGCAGGATCCAGCATGCCTGTGAATTTGTAGCGCCATCAAGCCCATTTCGGGATGGAGGAACAGCAGGTTTGAGTTTGTCAGAGCAAAACCGTAGCAGGGATCAGAGGCTGCCCTTGGTGACCTGTCACCGGTGACTGATTCTTGCTTTCTCTCACCTGTGTCCCAAACTTAATCTCTCACGGCCGATGCTTTCCCCTCTCTATATTCCCTTCACACGCCAGCACTCAGCCGGCAAGCGGAAAGGCAGAGAGCGAGCGCGAGAGCTGGCAGGGAGTCAATATATTTCAGTGTTTTATTACTACGGAGCTGAAGTAGCATTTAGTTGGTTAGGCTCCGCGCAGAGTGAGCAGTCTAAAGTGACTCAGATATCGGGGCCAACGATTAAAGGCACAACAAAAAATCCATGGATTAATTAGCAGGTCAATGGTGGTTGAGTAGTTATTGCTAAATTACAAGGTTTGCGTGCAAGGGACGGGATTGATCACTGGTGTCTCCCGGCTCCTCCAGCTGCGTGTTAGAGATGTGGGTCAGTGGGGGTAGGTTCCCACCGATGGGGTGACTGCAAAGGGGATCAAGAAAGGTAGGAGAGGGGGCTGTCCAGGGTTTATCACCCTCCTTGCACAAGCATGCACATTTTGCATGTTTAACAGAGGTTCAAAATTAATTGATACCATCTTCCAGACAGCTCTGCTCCTGCCGCAGCTCTGCGAAGCCTTGGGAGGCTGACAAAGGGGTGGGAGAGGGGGGCGGGCCCAGGGAGCCAGGCAGAGAAAGGTATGGATGACATGGTGGGCATCCGTAGTGGTGTCCCCTCTCAGCACCAGGGGAAAAGGGTCTGTCGGGAGTGAGAGTGTATCGTGTCCAAAGACAGGGTTTGGAAAAAAGGCTGAAAGGGCATCAAGACACGCACAAGCACCCCCACCCCATCGTGAAATACTGGAACATTTTGTGGAAGAAGGTGTATATATACACAGACCACTGTTTCCACAGTGGGACACAAAGGACTTGGAGACAGAGAAATGCAAGCAACTCCTTTCCAGTGAGCAGCGTCTCAGGAAACAATCTCTTCCCTTTTGGGGCTCAGGAGGGTTTGGGGAAGAGGAACAAAGATGATCTTTCCCGGTGTGGAACTGAAGGGAAAATACTATTTGCCCACCGCTGCTATCATTAGCAGCTCTGCAGTGATGACAGCTGGGATTGATCAGAAAGAAAAAATTACCCCTAAGGTCTCCCACATAAATGCAAAGCAGGCAGTGCTGAGGGGAGAAAAAAAGAGAAAAGGAGAGGGATGTGGCCTGATGGATACAGTACTGGGGGACTCCGCTCTCCCCATGTTGGGAGCTCACCAGATTGCACTAATGTGCATAATAATCAAGCTGTCAGAGCCCTCACTCCAGCTCTGCTCGGAGGCAGGCAACGCTGAGAACATTTTATCTCATTTCCAAATGACTTTTTATGCCCAGTAAAATGCTGTTTTCATATCAATTAATAATTCAGCTAATAACACAATTAAGGAATCCGCCTTTCGCTGGGAGCCATTTGGAGGAGACGGCAGGGGAGGGGCCGGCACGGCACTAGGGAGGCTTCAGGCTGATGCTACGCTGCACTTGTGGGTCGCTGTTCCTGCGTGGAGTTATCCAGTGATTAGATGTGTACGTCAGGGCAGCCAGGAGTTACAGGTCCTGTGTGTCCCTCCGTGTGACAGAGGTGCTATGTATCTGTTGGCAAATCACTTAACCTCTCTGAGCTTAAGTTTTCCTTGGAAAAGTAAGGTTTGTGCTACTTTTATAGTGTTCTACAAGGGAAGTGTATCGGTAAACGTTACGGGTTGCTGTCGTGCAGACCAGGTCTTACTTCGCAAAGATACGTGCCGTGCTAGGGCTTTGCAGAGACAAAATACCAAAGCTTAGTGGGTCAGGTGGGATTCATTGTCTCCTGCATACCAGCAGAAATCTGAGTGCGTTCAGAGCCAGCTATTTTTATCCCGATTATGAGAGTCCGAGGATGAGGCCTCTGTAGATCATATATTGGTTGAGAGTATGATTTTGATTAATTTGAAACTGATACAATTATACAGGTGCAAATCTCGCTATGAGCAAAGCAATCTCTTTGCAAATGTGCTGCGAATGTATATTAATCTATTTCTTTCTTTCCTGATAGTGTGCAAGCCTGGCTGCGTCTCCTCTAGGGGATTCGGTGATAGTCGCTATATTCCATTACAGTTCAAATAATGCAGCCCATGGTGGTAGGCAAAGCTTGTACAGGATATTTAAGTGCCGTCCAGGACTAGTAGAACCAAGCAGGAGTAGATGCAACACACATTTTCGAACATGAAAATGCTGATTTGGCTTTGTTCAAAACTGAGCTGGAGGGGGGCTCTTCCTTTCTCAGGACCTGACCCTTGGTATAGTTGCTTTACCCCCTTCTCTGGAAATTCAAGTTATCTTTCAGAGGCAGGTTAACTCTTGAGAACAAATAAGCAATCTTTATTTAGTTATTTATTGCTTGCAAAGATTGAGTCCTGGTTGATTGATTGCTGGTCCTGGCTCCAGACCTATAAATCAGCATTCAAGAAAGTAGCACATCCTAGCCACGCTCTGAGTGAAGATGAACTGGTCCGAAAGAAAGGCCTAGTACTTCTTCAGACCTGCTTAGCTCTCTCTCATCCTATCTAACAGCACCCATTTATGTCCTCCCTCTGGCTTATTCAGGCGATAGCTCTTTGTGAGACAGTCACATCTTTTTTTATGTCCATGTTGTATTGCACACGAAGGTGTCATGTCCTCATGAAAATCTTGAAATGCAGGGATGGCATGGCCCTCAAGATCGTCTGTTCCCTCCTTCCATCCCATGGCAGAGCCTACTTTACCTAAGCTAAGATTATCAAGGCCTTTTATTGCAGCTGTAGTTCAGATAATACATGACAGAACCACGAGGCAGAGTGACTCAATCGATCCTTCTCTTAACAAGGAGATCCTCTCCTTTCCTGCCACAGTTTCTTTCGGTAGACTTCAAGGCCTTCTGCGCCCTGCTGTTCACAGTCAGAATAATTTGTGCCCGTCCGTGTGGTTAATGTTGTTGTGGAGCCTCTTTCTCTCTTTCTTTTTTTTTTTTTTTTATATAGAACAAGATGTTGATGAAAACACCTGCTCAGTTTTGCTTTTCTTAATGAATAATCTGTATAACATTAAATGGCACCACAGACCAATTACAGCAGGGGAGATAGTAGCCATGTGCTAAGAGAGCTGTCATAGATCATTCCTGTTCCTGAACATGTCAGGAATCTCCTAACAAGATGCTGGGATGTGGGAATCACCTGGGAAATAAAGATAAGCAGCATCTGTATGTTTCAGGGAAATCCACTAACCGTATTTTCTCTCTCTCTCTCTGTCTTCTGTTCTAGGTAAGTGAAGCTTTGGTTTTCCTGTGCAAAAAGTGCCGGTTTACTGGACCGTGATGAACTGAGAAGGTGATGTGTTCCTTGGCTCAAAGGCCGCCGCGAGGGGTGTCCAATCTCAGGTGTTCATGGCTCTCCTGTTTGTTAGTAAGTCTTTGCTAGAAAGACTTCTTGGAAAAACAGATGTCTTGTGACTGCGTGATCCAGCGATTGGGATGATCAACCTGCGTTGCTTTATACCCCGTCAGTAAGTCACTACCTGTGTCAGGGTGCTTATAGCATACATATGTGTATCATTGTCCTGGGCTAATGGAATGTCATCTGCGATCAAAAGCGTGTATAATCTTTTTTTGTTGCCTCTGCCCTCCCCCAGGCTGGTTTATAACGAGATCATTGAGCACTACCACTGCATCCTTTCTTTAGCTTGGGTGCCAAGAAGACTGTGCCAGTCTTGGAACAGGCATTTGTGGAATTTCTATCTTGTGGTGACCGTAGTGCCCCTGTACAGCTTACAGTGCAAGGTGCGTGGGAACAGCAGGCTCAAGCAAGCGTGTTCGTGTCTGCCAAGCTGATTCCCCTTTCAGACACTGTGTTCTTGTGGTGCATGAGCTGAGTCTGACAAAGTATTTTTGAAAGTATTTTTTTTTATCACTCTTATTTCCACTTGGCACTGAAGTCCTGATGGCTACGTTTGAAATCAAGATTTATGTCTGTATGGACTTAGCATACAGCAGGCTGCAGTTCATCCTTCCGCTTTTCAAGCACCTTATGGTTGCATCTATACCATATAGCTTGTTATGTACCAAGCCCATACAGCTGTCCAGGGAATAGCTTTGGGTTTGTGCATTTGGCTTCCAGGATCATACAAATACTGTATGATTCAGAGTTGCTACTCCTCTTTTTAAATCTACAGACATTATGTGGTAGACCACATAATGCTGGTCTGGGAGACCAGCAAACAACATGCTTGGAAATCCAAGTATGAGTGAACAAGAGACTTTTGTGTATAGGTATAAGTTCTAGTCATATAGAAACAGCAAATAGACTTCATATATTAGTTTAATTCTTTTCTATCAACTTTTCACAGTAGGAGACAGTGTTGAACAACTAATATTAATACACATAATTTGTAGGGGGTGTGTATGTGCTTCTGCTTACAATTGCAGTGTTGTGGTCCTGGTTATTTAGGGAAGTTCTCCAGATTGTCTGCACTATCTTAGTGGGTTTAGCTGGGGAAGGAAGATCTGGTATTCGTTCTGGATATGTTCAAAACAGGAGGTTTATGATAATGTGCATTTCCCAAGCATGGTCGTCATTGCTTTCCTGCTGGGATATTTCTGCTGTCTTTGCAGAGGAGTTCTGTTGGATAACTGAGGTTCTGTTCCAAAACGAGAAAATAAATGAGAAAACATTTCTCTGTGCAGGCCAGCCGGAATAATAAGGGTTTGAGAAGCTGTGTGGGACTGAGTGAGTTTGAGATACAGACTTGAACCACTCAACTTAGTCAAAGGGTAAGAGAGTAAGGAGCACAAGAGGAGAACAAATAGGGTTCATATTTTGGACTACCCTGACGTTTTCCATCTTGAATCCACCAGTTCTGCAGCTTTAATAGGGCTGTTTTGTACTGCAAAAATGGTTGGTTTTGCTGTTGTATTATCTGGGGCAGATATTACCTGGGAGATAGATCATGAGGCTTGTGCCTATTCCCTATGTCCTACAGACTATGTGGGTAGAGGAAGCCGTCTTTCTATAACACCTGTGTTACTGACCTGTGTATGCCAAGTTTTTGGACATGTTTCTGTATCAAGAATTTTCACCTGGACACCTTATCTGAAGCAGTCATCTGTAGGGCTCTTTGTGGTCTTGACTAGTCCCTTTGGATTGAGTTTATTGCAAAGAACGTTATTGCTGGTATAAAGCTTCAATTTCCCTCTGATGAGCTTCAGGATGTACATCACAAGAACAAATGTGAAAAATGAAAAGCAGATAGCATAGTGTTTTAGCTGAGCTCAATAGGCTTTTCAGCACAGAAGCTGACAGACCAAAACCTAGCATCCCCACCTCCCTGACACTTTAATATATTCAGATCCCTGTTGTACATTGTAGCCATGACAGACAATTCCAGGCCAGAGACACCCTGTGCAGCGACATCGCCAAAAAGCTGTGTAATTAGTTCAGAAGCTATAGAGCCAGAGAGAATCATCTTCTGTCTGTGTCCAGATGCAGAGTTCAGTGAAGAAATGCTTTTGCATTTGTTGCAGCCAAGTCCTATTGCATAACCGAGGCCTTAACATCACAACTGGGGATAACAATTTCTGCTTTCCGTCTGGCCTAAAAAAAAAAGGAAACTCATGTTTGTTCCACAGCTGGAAGAGCCAAGACAGAGTTTGACAGACTCTTGACACATGGGTCCTAGGAACCCAGATCTTCCCTTTGCATCTCTTCCCCAACATGCATTTTCTCAGTAACAGGAGCTGCTTAGACCACACTTTCTCTGCCCTCCCAGCTGTACCAGCATGCCTGTCTGCAGTGTTGAGCACATCCAAAACCTTTCTGTAGTAAATCCCCCTCCGTGCTCTCTTTTGCTTTGCTACTCTCCAGCCAGATCTGTTCTCTCATCTGATTCATAGCATAGTCTCACAAAGATCTGCTGTCGCATCCTAGATGTAATACGCATAGGGGCAATGATAAGTGATGGGGGAGAAAGGCCGTGATAGGGTTGGGAACACCTTACATCAGAGACAACTTCAATTACTGGTTATTTTTTTCATATCCTTTTTTTTTTCCCTTCATAGCTCCTGCTGTCCTTGGATATAATAGTATCATTAGTCCAAAAAGACTCAAACATCACAAAGTTTTAAAAACATAAATAGATGTGGGATTCCTTTTATTTAGTATCCTGTTCTCCAAAATCTTGGTGGCTAGGAATTTATCTGAAAGGCTTAACTGAGTTTCTTTCTTAGTCACATGACTCAAAGAACTGGCACTTTTAAGAAAACCGTAAAGCTGTGGTAAAATTAAATAAATCAGTCAAGCTGCCATTTGTTCAAACAGCATCCTTTTATGGACACTGGCAAGAAGTCTTTGCCCGAACAGGATTACAAAAGAAATTGTCATATCATTTATGGCAGCCTCCTTATCATTATCATTAGAGCTAATGCCATCATCATTTTCCCCAGTGAAAGCAGGGCCTCTGGGGCCTCTCTGCTTCCTGACAGTGGAGACACCCATGTGCATATTAATATGCAGCTCTGCTTATGCTAATGGCAGCTATTTGTAACATTAATATTTTCTTCCACCATAAAAAAATAACAAC
Organism: Fulmarus glacialis; assembly: GCF_000690835.1. Lineage (NCBI taxonomy): Eukaryota > Metazoa > Chordata > Aves > Procellariiformes > Procellariidae > Fulmarus > Fulmarus glacialis. The sequence continues at coordinate 73,888 of NW_009195797.1, read as the reverse complement.
AATAATAATAATGCTTTGTCTTGAGGATTTGAGCTCTAATGTGTTTTGCAGGAATGGAAGGAGAAGAGAAAAGCCTCTGACCTAATTTTTGTATCCTTGAGGGGAAGACCAAATTTGCAGATGGCATAGGTGCTGAAATGCTTGCTGTCCTCACAAGCAATGTGAAGGTCAGTGGGGAAACTGGTCTACCTCATGCATAAAGCGAGGGGCAACATCATTCACTGCGATTGCTCCTCCTGCTGGAAGGCCCTCTTTGGACTGAATCAGCGGCAGGGCTGCGCTCCTCGCAGTCAGCCCTCTCACCTGCTCTGGCACTGCTGAGCAACACACAGGTGCTTGCTCTGGGAGATGGAAAGCCAGGGGGAGCAACCATGAGTGTCTGGGTATGTCTCTGTTGAATTTTGAGCGCTCCCCAGGTGGCTTCAAGATCAGTCTCTCTGACCTTGCAGTTAGCAAGCCTAAGTGTGTGCCCCTGGGCACACCCTCTGTGCCTGGATGTCCTGGTGTGGTGTGGCATTAGGCATGGAGCTAGGAGTAGGTGGCTTCCCTTTGCTCTGAAGAGCAGATCCGTTAAGAACAGCACAGAGTTTTTGTTACTAACCCGTCCCCAAAAACATTGCCATTGCTTTTGATCTGATACCGTCCCATGCAGAAGGAAAAACTCAGCTCCAAGCCCTTTTCAGTATTATTTACCGTAGTCGCTGTAGCCAGTAGTTGTAGCAGCTGCCCAATGTGATCCTGCCACATGAGGTGCTGTGCAGGTACAGATCAGGAAGGCTGGGGTTTTCTCAAAGGGCTTCCAGTTTTCTAAGCTCCTCAAGCTTTTGGATTTAGATCGCTGAGAGTACCTGTTTTATTTCCAAGCTTCAGTGTTTCCTGTGGCCTTTGCCCAAACATTCAAATGATGCAAACAGGGAACACAAAGTGCAGGAAGCAAAAGAAAAACAAAAAACGGAATTGAAACCTTGTCAGGTTTGCTCCCTGGCTCCAAGACACCAGTGGGCTGTTTGGTGCCATCAGGGGCAGCGGGGCAATGCCTGCCCGTTCTGCAGGACAGGTGCTGAACAGCACATTGATAACGTTTGGTTATGTGATGCAAGTAAATAAAGAAATTTAAAAAGTGAAAGATTTTTGCAGGATGGAGGAGTCAGAACCTTTAAAAATGTCTGTAATTAGTTACTCTGGGAGCATATGATGATATTTAATAGGCCCCTCTGTGATAATTTTAGTAGCCTTTCCTGATGCCTGACAAATACTGAACATGGCATACTTAATGTTATTTTAATTAACAACTCTTTAAAGAAAATGTCAGTGATGTTCCAGTAGCCTGAGGTCTATTTGGGAGTAGGAGGGGAAACTATGTTTCTTGTTGTCAGAAGAAAGACAAGGAGATGCCATTTTTCTGTGTGGAATTGTATGACTTGGATGAGGATCTGTCTTTTCTTACATCTTGTTTATTTTGAAGTGTCTGAAGCTCCACTTTCTTGTAGTGCAATGGTTTATTTCTGCATTAAGTGCTTACAGTGGTATTTACTATTTTACTCTTTGACTTAAGGGGAGAGAGGGAGAAAGACATCACACCATCTGTTGAGTCCATACATTACAAGATTTGCTGAGACGAGAAGAAAACTAGAAGAAAAAAAAAAAAAGTCCCAAGATTACTTCCCTTTCAAAGCTGGTGTTCAGAGATGTCCTTCTCAGTATCAGGTGTCTGGCTGCCCTAAAACATGAGACTGACTTCCAAATTGCCATGTACCTCGGAAATGACCAACACCGTCCTCCCCAATGTACACCCCACAGGAACAGTTCCCAAATACCTGCACTTGTTATTACTTGCCTCTAGGTTCAAGACATTTGGGTCAAGCCAAAGGTTACAATTTCATGCTTTTCAATATAACCCCCCCAGGGGTTAATAACATTCTTTTTTTAAAAGAAAGCTGAAATTCTCTTGAAGCCTTATGGGAGCTGAACCTTTAAGCAAGTATCACAAATTGAATGACTTGTGTCCAAATCATGCAATTTAGGAGTACTTTCAAAACAACAAAATTATACTTAAAGCTTAACATAAACTAAAAATTATACTCTTTTTAAATACCCTGATGCAAATAATGATAAGTTTAAAAATGCCTGTAACTATTCTACTCTGATGTTTGCAGTCCTCCTGTATCACAACCTCTACTGCATGGAAACCTGTGAGTGAACCTTACAGGAGGTGGAACATGGGTTTGACTTATTTTAGTTCCTAGCACATTAATTTGGAAACTGTAACACTGAGCCCATTGGAGCTTTGTTGTGCTTAAGAAGGAAACAAATTGACGTCCATAGTGGAGTCAAATCCCAAAAGTAAACAAAGACCGTAACTAGAGAAGAATTAACTGAAGTGTTCAACAGCCTTTCAGGAACAATTAGTTGAAGGTGTCATTGGCAACATAGGAAGCAAGTGTTTTATAGGATACTTTTGCAAAAGAAGAAGGTTTCAGCTTTCTTTTGAAAAGATGGTTCTGCAGTAAATTCTACTGTTTAGTATCCTTTTGTATATTTACTATTGCTGCATTGACTCTGGTGGAGTTGCTCCAGTTTTAAACTTTATGATACAATAAGTAGAGTCATAGAGTCATCTCCCAAGATTCTCAATCGGATAGTTCCCCTTTAGAGAAAGGTCGATTATGGTTGTAGTAGAAACACACTGAGAATGATTCGAGGGTTGTTTAAAGTAGTCTCTGAGGTGTACTGGTCTTAATGAAAGGAAAATATGTCCTCCCATGGCAAGGAACACAGGGCTGAATCGGCTATACGCAGGCAGCTCTATGGCCAGATTTGGTTAGCAAAATCTCTTGGTTTTGCTGCACAGCTCTGTCTTGAATAGATGGAGATGTTAGGTCCATTTGTGTGTTCTCTCTGCCTGCATTGGCAGGATTTCCTAAATACCTGTGGAGAGGCACAAGGCATTTGTCAAGTGCAGTGGCATAAAAGAGATGTCGTGGAAAATGATAGCACTGGCAGTTCAGCACTGAGGAAGGCAGTAAGCCTTTATGGATTCTTTGGTATCTGTGAGTAACGCACATTGGATTTCTCCTCTAGGTTACTGGGTGCCTTTAGGACGCAAAGAAAAATTGTACTGAAGGGAGTATCTGGGTTCACAGGGAAAAACTGCCTCTGACTGTCTAGAACTTACTCAGAACTCACTGGCAACACAGCAGCGTTGTGGCTCATGCCAAAAGATGGTGCGGGGAGAAATTGGTGCAGAATGCATGTGGGAAGGGGTGGTACAGTTGCAGTGGCAAAGAGAAAGTGCAAGGAGAGGAGTGGGGAGGTTAATCCTCTGTGTGTATTTGTCCTTGTGAATGCCTCTCCAATTTGTTAGCCGGCAGGGGATGATAGCCTCGTACTGTTTATTTGATCCCTAAGTTTTGCAGTGTCTGAGCTGGGTGAAGCACCTGCCCTTATTTACAGCCTAAGTTCTTGCATAATAATGAAGTAATCAACTAAGTCATAATGACAAAGTCGTTCATAGCAACTGTTATGGTTTATCGCATTATGATACGTTTGTAGGTGTATATGAGCTCAAGTAGCATCCTTTCTTAAGGAGCCCAAAGGAAGTTTCTATCCCCAGGTAACTTCTCCCTATTGATTTCTCCTTGGCTTGGCACAGCAAACACATGGTGCAAAGCTCATGAGAGACTGTTTGCTTTTATTTGTGTATCAGAGGTAGCTAGGATAGGTGAGATCCCCAGCGAAGATCTCTTGGTTCAAAGGAATGCAAGGTTTAGCTCTGTATCCCTCCACCATACACATCAGCTCTGCAGGCGTCTGTTGCCCCCTCCTGACATGAACTCCCAGACTGGAGCTCATTTGACTCTAAGGTTAATTTTCTTTAGCCACTGGCAGGCTGATTTAAGTGTCAGCTCATTACGATGGCATTCTAATTAAAGCCCCACGATAGCCTTTGACCCTGCAAAATGACTTGGGAGAGAAGAAGCAAATAGGGTGATAAGCTTAGATACTGGCACACAGGAGGAAATATATCCTGCCTGACGTTAGTGGGTGTCAACTTCAGTGTTATCAGATTGTCCTCTGGGAAGGACTGGTTATTAGTATTTATCTCCCTAAGACAAATTCAGCGGCACTGATTTCTCTTGCTTCAAAGGGAGTTGCACCTTCTTCTTGCCAGGAATGGATTTAGTCCTCTGCCTTCATTTTCAAGGTGTACTTTGTGTAGTTTCTCTTTCAGAAGAGTTGATCACTTCCCCTACTGTGTGGAAGATCAAGTCTTTATCGGGATATAGGAATTTTTCCAGGCCTCTCTAGGCACAAGAACTGATTGTCTCAGGGTATGGGAATGGGAAGACAAAAAAAAAAAAAGACTCGGATAAAATAGGTATTTCTATAGTACATGTGTGTCTGCATCCACATCCTAGAATAATTTTTTCTTTCGTGTGCCATGTGAAACAGCCTTTGAAAAAAAGTGGGGCAGCCATCCTGGGTCTAAACATCTAAGACTCCTGCACAGCACCAGCATTATCCAAAGCAGATCCTCTCAGCAAAGCTGTTAGGAAAATGCACAAACACAACAAATCCTAGCTAGGATTGTCTGCCAAATCACTTTTGCCATTCTCCTTGAGCATTTTGAATTGTGCCGTTCCTTTCGCCCCTTATCAGGGGCTCCTAGCTTTCTATCTCCCCACTTAGAATCATAGAATAGAATCATTAAGGTTGGAAAAGACCTCGAAGATCATTGAGTCCAACCGTCAAGCCAACACCACCATACCCACTAAACCATGTCCCTAAGCGCACTTCTTTCCCTCTCCTGTCCTTTAATAGCTTTTATTTGCATTTTTCCCACATCCCCCTAGGATGGGGAAGTACTAGGCCTGCAATAACGGAGTAAAGAAATCCCAGTATTTTATTATTGACAGTAAAGAAGCCTGGAGGACACAATCCTCGTGAATTGAAAGCAGTGGCAGTCAAATGGTACCCCTTTCCTGTATTGACCATACCTGATACATCTTGAGGATGTCCTTGGGTACACTCGGTCTATGGCTGGAACCCTGGGAGACTGATGTATGAAATCTCATGGGTTTTTGTTGAGCAGGGAGGTAAGTTTGTCCTCTATGGAAAAGATGGGGAAACAAAACAGAGGGCGGAGGTTTATGCAAGGCATCATAGCGAGTCAATGGTAGGGTGTACTAGAACTTAACAATCTGCGGTTATACTTCAGACTTGACCCAAGGTTCACAGAAATCATTTAACCTTTGCTAAGAGTCAGATCTGGTTGATATTTTTGTGTGCGGGCAAAGTTGTTATCCTCAGAAAATACCAGTTAATTGAAACAAAAAACCTTGGGTGGAATTGCCCTCATTTCAGCAAGGTTTTGCCAGGAAGAGTTTCACATTTCCAGGTTTAAGTGCCTAGCCAAGCCAAAGAGGTCACACAGGAGTAGCCAGGAACCTGGGAGTGAGTTATTCAGCTGGGTCTGGGGGCCTGGGGAAGGAGCCCTATGGGGAAGTTGTCCTTCTGAATCAAATAGAGCAGAGGCTGGAAAACAAAAGGCTGATGTTCCAGAGGAGTGACTCTAATCAAGTCCTGCTTTTGCATTTGGAGAAGAATGGGGAGCAGGGAAGGTCATTATCTCAATGTGGTCGTGGTTCAGTCTGGATGTGGAATGGGAATGATTTCTTAACAAGTGGAGCGGGATGGAAGAGTAGTTTTCTGCTTACCCCTTCTGAGGACAAGCATTCAGGTTGTCCAGATCTGGTCTGCAAGGAGCCATATAGGGCAGGACTGATTTTCAGAGGGAAGAGATGAGAAGTTAACTTCTCGTAATAATGAGATTCTTCAGTAGTGTTCCCAGCATGTAATCTTATAATTATTGGCTTTTGTGTGTGTATAGTATCCTGTCTTTCTTCCCCTCCTCTATATGCAGCATGCACTCATTCCTATCTCCATCATCTTTAACTAAATTAGAGTAAAATACTTCATTACGGAGACTTTCAGCCAGGAGTGTGGGCCCCAGGGAGTTTATTTTCATACAAATGTATTATGCACAAGGTTGATCTGATCACAGACAATTTGAACTATCTTTGCACCCCCAGGAAAATTCCTTTCATAAATGTAAATGATGTGACACTCCAAAGAACAGAAAACAAGATAGAAAGAGAGAAGAAAAGAAAGAAAGAAAGAGTCTCTGCACTGATGGAAAGGAGATTATGGGCAGCTGCAGAAACGCTGGGCCTGGAGCGCAGGACGCGAGCTGTCAGGGCTCTTTCGCCTGCCCTTTTCCTCCTCTCGCAGCGTAGCCTTCCCATTGAATGGCAAGCTGTTGCAAGGTGCTGGAGGGGGAAGAGTGATGCATTAAGTACAGTTTCAGATTATAATAACTGTTTCTATGGCAACAAGAAAATGCCCTCCATGGCTTCTGTTTGTGTTTTGAGCAAGGAGGCATGAAGTGAAGGTTTGTAAACAGAAGGAAGCGGGAAGAGATGCAAGCAGGGGGGCTTTGTGGTGCCATGCCTATGATGCTGGCCCACCTGGGGCACACATAGCTTCGTCTGGTGTGTTGGGCTTTCTTCAGCCTTGTTTCAGCGGTTAGTTGCAAATTTGCTTTTGGACTTTTCCTGGGACATGAGAGAAAGCAAGAGAGCAAAAGCGTTTGCTTTTCCAGGTTCTTCATTACAGAGCTGCTCAAAAGTTGGCACCTGTAGGGCTAAGAAATGTGTCCTTTTTGCGAGGGGGTGCGGGAGTAAGCTCGGCTTGTTCTCCATGGGACTCCCCCACCCTGCACCATCAGAGGGAGCCCCGTCCTGACCCTGCAGGGATCTCCCTGGTAGAAGTAGTAGAGTGGAGGGTGGGAATATTAATCCTCCACTCACAGAAATTCACTGGGCAGAAAGATGCACTGTAACTGAAACCACTTCGGCTTCCCCTCTCCAGCACTGCACAGAGAGACCCATCTATTATTAAAAACCCTATTAGTCGTGGTAAGATTGTACCACTCCCTCTCACTGTAGCTGCTGAGCGTTATCTAATTGGTTTTTATTACTACGCCATCCCTGGGAGCATGTGGAGCTCAAATGCACATTTGCTAAGACATTTGCGTTCCCTCATCCTTGTTGGGGATGCTTTTAGACCGTTTAAGGTTTTGTCAGGAGGATTAAAAAAAGAAGGCGAGAGAGGAGGAGACTAAGGGAGACGGTTCCTAGGCTGGGGAGGATGTGGAGAATGGAGACAAGAGGCAGGACCAAGGGGCTCAGCTTGGGTGGCCTCTCCAGCAGTTGTCCCGCTGGACAACTGGCCTCTCTGGTCCCTCCAGCAGACAGCTCCTCCAGTTGTCTCGTTCCCAAAGAGAGACACACTCACTGGGCTTCTAAGCCACTTGAGGTACTCACCAGCTAGTCCAGCTTCGTCTTACCTAGCAATTGCACAGTGACATGCACACCCTCATCTGCTCCTGTTCGGGCACCACCAACACATGGGCCTCTGCCCTGTGGTCCCACTTACCCTCCATACACAGAGCAGAGTCTTTTCACACAGAAAAATAGTGAGAAGTGGAGTTTAATGAGAGGACAGGACAGACTGTGCCCATCAGGCGCAGGGCACGGCCAGACGAGTGCACCGACCAGCAACCTGTTGACATGCGACTGGTCCCTTCTGTGTCCTTATCCCTCTATTTTACCATGCTTTTACCTCCACAAACCACCTTGGTCCCTCCTTTTCTCTGCTTTTGGTCTTTCCCTGAAATATCCCATAAGTCCTGTACAATCCCCAAATGCTCTTCCCCTGCATCCCATAACGTGTCCCATACTCCCTAGGCAGTAACCTAGGGATTAATGTCCTGTGCCACGCACATCTCCAGCCAGCAGCAGTGGCCTCTCTTGCTGTCCCGTTGCCCTGTGCTCTGCTGCCATCAGCGTTTGTGCAGCTCCATCTGGACATGCGAGGCTTGCATGGAGAGATGCGCTGGCTCTGTGACTGATGATATTTGGGTAACGGGATGCCACACAGATTCAAAGGTGTTTCAGTGCTGGGAGCTGCGACGAGGCAGCTGATGAGATCTCCAAGTCCTCCCAAGCAGCGTAGGCGTCTCTCTCTCTGAAATGAGTGGTTTTTAAGGAACTGAGCCTGGTGAAGCATTTCGGGGGGGAGGGGGGGAATCTTTCTGCCCCTTTAATCTCTTAAGTACTTTTACACATTTTGGGCCCAGAGTCCTTAGCAATTGGTAAAGATAAGACTTCTTGTGAACTGTGATGTGACTGTCTTTTGCATGTGAGCTGCCTAACCGGGAAAGTGTAGCAGTCGGATATGTATGCTCCACATGGCCATTAAACAAGCTGTAAAGCCGCATCGCCATTTGCTCGATTCGGGCCAGGGCGTTCTGGTTTTTGTGGTCACTGAGCAAGTGAAATTGTTTGTTATGGACAGATTGCTGTATGTTCTCGATTTCGTTCATTCTTTTCATAGGCATTGCTGCTGCGGGCTGAGCAGAGGCAGTTTAGCTAGGGCTTCCAGTTGTACAAGCAGGGCAGCTTAACGCTGTGTTTTGATAGTTTTACAGTGTCCGGGAACAGGCAGTCACATGCTAGTGAGAGCAGAAGAGTCTTTTTCAGGGATTAACACCCAGCGAGGCAGTCAGGGGCTCCGCACGCAGGCAGTGAAGAGGCTCTGTCCTGCCTGCCCTGTGTGGGCTGGCAGAGCACGCTCACACCAGGAACTCTGGCAGGTTTCCTCACTCGTTTTTTTTTTTTTTTTTCCCTCAGTCCTTCATGCAGTCTCCTACTGAGTGTACTGGGTAAACAGGTTTCTCTCTTTCCCGTCTGGAAGGGACTATTTCAGCCTGCTCCGCTCCACCTGTCAGTGTCTCACTTCAGCGCACAGAGGATGTTATTCTTCCAGTGGTGCCTGTTGTGCTAATGGGATCCGTTTAAAGCGAACTCCACTGTAATTTCATTTTCCTTAGGGAGAGGGAGGGAAAGTACTTTCTCCTCGGAGCTACATCCCTGCTACTCACTTTGCATCTTTCTCGCAGACTCTGCAGCACGCTAATTTCTCTCCCAGATCACTGGAAAACGCTGGGAGCCGGGGGGCCCTGGAGGAGCCCTTGCGGATGCACTGCTGCTCTGCACCACCCAACACAGCCTAAGCCCCATCTCTCTCCCTGGGGTGGCCTGAGCCAAGGCTCTCCCTGGTGTTCATTATTTGGTCTGTGACAGCTGGACCATGCAGCCTACAGCGGGCTGCACCTTGCATTCGACGGGAAACCACCCAGTAGAGAAGCTTGCAGTCCATTTCTTTAATGAGAGCACATTGCCCGGCATTTTACACCAAAGCACTGCCGTTTGGGTTGAGTTTTGTAGTTTCTGGCTCCAGTGCTGGCATTTACTGTCTCGTATCACTTGGGAGCCTCCCATACCAGTGAGCTTCCCCTTCCCCGTGTAATGTTGCTGCAGTTGCTGTGGCTGAGACGCACGGTAGCTCTCAGGGCAGAAGAGAGAGCTGCTGGCAGGGCTTTTTCCCAAGGGCCCCATAGCCCTGTAATTCAGTTCCCCCTCAGTCTGAAAGTCCTCCATGTGTCGACCTTCAGGGTATGCAGAGAAACTTCTCTGTTTGCTGGGGCATCCAGGGCTGGCTGAGATGGATGGGTGGCCAGGGGAGGGAGTTGTTTTTCTTTCTAAACAGTTGATGGTTTTCTGTTGTGTGGGTTGGGATATGTTGCTGGATTTGCTTTTGGTTTGCTGTATTGTTGCTTGTTGAATGGCTTGGGGGTTTGTATATAACATTGAAATGGCTGGGGCCTGCGAGGGGTGCTTTTTTCCTCAGCATTTGAAAAGAAATCAAAATAGATGCGATATTTTTCTTGTAATTAAATATCCCATCTAAATCAAATGCTTTAGACCTCAGTCTCCTCCTATTCCCCTACTTCCCACCCCTCTCCCCCTCCTACACACATACAAAGTTCATCTGTTTGGGAATGCAGCTGAGAATTTCCTACTGTCTAGTAAGCATGAACTAAACCTCTTTTGCTCCCTCTTTTAAAAAAAACAACCCACAATGTGAAGCATATTTGTGGTTCTTGCGTCTGTTCTATAGCTGGCACTTCTTTCTAGCTATGGTGTAGGTTATTTCTGAATTACCCTAAACAGACAGCTCCCCCGCTCAGAGGTCAAGGTCGGTGCAATGATTGCCAAGTCCCTTTTGTTGGCAGTTCCCCGAGGGGAGTGATATTAGCCTGCACGCCTCTCCCGCTCCTACTCCCTACAGCCTGTTATTAAACAAGGACAAGCGGGTAGCTTGTCTGTGTCTGTGTGTGAGAGCGCGACTCTGTCACCTGATGCATACAGATGGCTTATTAACCAATTAATTCATAGGACTAAATTGGTTAAATCAAACTAAATGACACCCAATTGCTGTACAAGGGTAGAAATGGATTGGAATAAGTGTTTCTTAAATGCCAGCCTCGTGTAGCAAAGGAATGAGTAGTGGAGGGAGGAGGGGGGCTCATGGAGGAGTGGGAGGCAGCAGACACTGGCAGGCAGCAAGAGCAGAGCCGTCCAGGGCATCACGTCCTAGGGAAGGAAGTAGCTTGTGAGCCCGTGGCAGTTCATGCTGCCAAGAAATCGGATCACTCTTTCTGCTGATGACACTTTAGGGCTGGGAATCCCTCTGGAGAGGGAGTCCCAGACACTGCCTTCGCTCTGTGGCCTGGTCAAGAGGAGGGGGCTTCTCGGGTACCAGGCTTTGGTTGGAGCATGAACTTCCATTATTGTTCATTTGTCTCAGGAGTGAGGGTTTGATTTTTCAGAAGTGCAGTCTGCCTCCTCCTTTTGTCTGAAGCCCCTGGGAGCAGTTAATGTTCATCATCCTGGAAACTGTGGTTCTCAGTCCTTTCTCTAACCAGGCCCCAAGGACTGGGCAGAAAAGCTACACACAGCTGTAACGCCGCTGTCTACCTCATCTGCAACAATATCACCAGTCGCTTAAGGACGCTGCTTTCTCAGGTTTCCCTTGGTGGCATTATCTATTTGTGTGTGTGGTGGGTTGACCTTGGCTGGCTGCCAGGTATCCACCAAGCTACTCTGTCACTCTCCCTCCTCAGCAGGACAGGGGAAGATCACTTACCAATTACTGTGATGGGCAAAACAGACTAGACTTGGGGAAATTAGATTAATTTATTGCCAATGAGTAACAGAGTAAGATAGTGAGAAATAAGAACAAAACTAAAAACACCTTCCCCCATCCCTCCCTGTTCCCAGGCACAACTTCACTCCCAACTCTTCTACCTCCCTGCCAAGCAGCGCAGGGGGATGGGGAATGGGGGTTGCCGTCAGTCCATAACACTTTGTCTCTGCCGTTCCTTCCTCCTCATACTCTTCCCCTGCTCCAGCATGGGGTCCCTCCCACAGGAGACAGTTCTTCACAAACTGCTCCAATGTGGGTCCTTCCCATGGGCTGCAGTTCTTCACAAAGTGCTCCAGCATGGGTCTCCCACAGGCCACAGCTCTTGTTAGAAAACTTGCTCCTGTGTGAGCCCTTCTCCATGGCCGCAGCTCCTGCCAGGAGCCTGCTCCAGCGTGGGCTGCAGCTTCCTTCAGGGTATGTGTGGATATCTGCTCCACCATGGTCCTCCAGGTTGTCCCCCTGCAGCACCATGGTCTTTTCTGGGGGCTTCAGGGGAATCTCTGCTCCAGCACCCGGAGCACCTCCTCCCCTTCCTCCTCCTCTGACCTTGGTGTCTGCAGGACAGTTTCTCTCACATTTTCTCATTTCTCTCTTACAGCTGCTGCACAGCATTTTTTACCCTTTCTTCAGTGTGTTATCACAGAGGCGCTACCAACATCGCTGATGGGCTTGGCTTTGGCCAGTAGCGGGTCTGTCTTGGAGCTGGCTGGATCTGGCTCTGTCCAACATGGAGGCAGCTCATAGTGTCTTCCCACAGAAGCCACCTCTGCAGCCTCCCTTCCCCCCCCAACCTTGTCACTTAAATCCAATAGAGTGTATTACAGAAGGCTTTGTTCTTCTCCATAGGAGAGAACACCCCATTTCTGTTTTCCGCATCAAGTGTTGACCTTTTGCTCTGTGTTGCGGTGTCGATGATGGACTTGATAGGATTGACTGGATGACTGGGGGTGGGAGGTATTTCCCCTGATCCCAGTTCAATTTAACAGCTACCGTGATATGTAAGAGTCATAACCTGATTTGGAGTAGTGGAGGGAGTAGAAAAGGAAGAATACAAAAGACAGAGTTGCACATCAGAAACTACTCCAATGGCATTTTATATTACAGTTCGAATGTTTTGCCTGCCTCAAGGCTAGACCTCATATCACCGTATAAAAGCTTAGGTTGCTTGTATCACTGTTTTACCAGAGCTGATAATCCAAGGGAGGTCTCCTAGCTGCTTCCCTTGGCAGGAGCTTCATATTGCTAGTCATGACCACAGGGGGAGCTCCACAGCTCCCCTTTAAGTGTGGTAGGGAACTGGTTCATGTGGGAATGTGGGAGATGCTGAGTTACAGGTCCTTCCATGAGGCAGAGGCATCTAGCATAGCTTGTGAACAGCTTATGGCAGTTTCCATCTAACAGCATCCTTGATCAGCATGGCCCAGGGCCGACTCTTCTGTTGATTTTCCACCTTGTGGTCCCGTGGTCAATGCTGTCTCCCCCAGGCAGCACTGGAAAACTACCCATGCGCCCGAGGGCACGAAGTGCAGCGACGTGGCCCCAGCTCAACCTCAGCAGAAGGGCAGGGGCCACTGCCCGTGAAGGTGGTACCAGGAGCAAGGCTTGCTTCTGGGACTGGGACACCTGCTTCCTCGTCGTGGGCAGGCTCCTGAGGTTAGCTCTGGGTTGGTGCTGTTTGGGGGGCAGTTGGACTTGCTCTGTGTGGGGTAGGAGCAGTCTTTCTATGGAGGAGGACACTCTGTCGCATAAACATCAGCACTGACAGTGCTTGCAGCAGAAGAAAGGGGTGAACCCTTTAGTGTGCAGCAGGAGTGGATGGTAACGTTTTAGCGATTACCACCAGGGTCAACTGGAGAAAACAATGATAACATGCCTTAGCAAACCCTGCAAAATCACATACACTCGCAGCACACACCTAACTCCAATACACAGCAAGAAACAAAATCTCACAGCCCAGAACATATGTACATACGTGCATGCATGCAGAGCACATGCCAAAACCATGTGCACAGGTCTGGCACCTCCGTTTGTACAGCATTAACAAATTATACATAGACATAGGCTGAAACATATGCATGCATGGAGTGCAGCCCATTAAAATTGAAACCTGTGCATACGCAAAACTGCCAAGAACACATTCACCAGCACCCTAATACTAGCTGTGGATAACCACCGAAGAAACACATGCCTGACTATTATGTCAGTGTTAAAATTGCTCTTCTTCAGTTGCTGCAGCAAGATAAAGTCTCCAAAGCCCGTCATGCTGCGGCATCTTTTTCAAGGCTGCAGTATACGTAGTGTATATAAAATATTGAATCATTTAGGGGCTTTTCATCTTTTCTTTCTTTTTTTTTTAGGAAAGAAAAATAGGATTTACACTTTGTCCAGTGGCAGAGCAAATGTTTTATGTGCTGGAGCCATGACCACTGCTCTAGAGCATTTGATGCGTATATTTTGTGGCCTTTTTTTCCTTTTTTTTTCCTTCTTATTATCATGCTACTGGAAAGGGTCAAATCAAGCATTTGGAAAGGTAATTTTTTACTCTTAGAGCAGAGTATACTTACTCCAAGAGCTATAAAACAAACTTTGCCACCCTCTCATTAACATTTGTCCTGGAA